>NC_036856.1:40375590-40404351 GCF_002910315.2 Salvelinus sp. IW2-2015 | reverse complement strand
TGGGCTGGATTCAACCCCATACTAGAATGCTGGATTCAACCCCACACTAGACAGGCTGTATTTCAACCCATACTAGACGCGGCTGGATTCAACCCCATACTAGACGGGCTGGATTCAACCCCATACTGACAGGCTGGATCAGCACCACACGAGACAGGCTGGATTCAGCCCCATACTAGACAGGCTGTATTCAGCCCCATACTAGACAGGCTGGATTCAACCCCATACTAGACGGGCTGGATTCAACCCCATACTTGACAGGCTGGATTCAGCACCACACGAGACAGGCTGGATTCAGCCCCATACTAGACAGGCTGGATTCAGCCCCATACTAGACAGGCTGGATTCAGCCCCATGCTAGACAGGCTGGATTCAGACCCACACTAGGCTGGATTCAACCCCATACAAGACGGGCTGAGTCAACCCCATATTAGACGGGTGGGATTCAGCCCATACTAGACGAGAGTATTCAGCCCCATACTAGACAGGTTGGATTCAGCCCTACCACCCCCATACTAGACGGGCTGGATTCAACCCATAAAAGACAGGCTGGATTCAGCCCCATGCTAGACAGGCTGTTCATCCCAATTAAGACAGGCTGGATTCAGCCCATACAGACATGCTGGATTCAGCTCATACTAGACATGCTGGATTCAGCTCATACTAGACAGGCGGATTCAGCTCATACTAGACAGGATAGATTCAGCCCCATACTAGACAGGCTGGATTCAGCACCACACAAGACAGGCTGGATTCAGCCCCATACTAGACATGCTGGATTCAGCCCCATACTAGACAGGCTGGATTCAGCCCCATGCTAGACAGGCTGGATTCAGACCCACACTAGGGCTGGATTCAACCCCATACTAGACGGGCTGGATTCAACCCCATACAAGATGGGCTGGATTCAACCCATGCTAGACAGGCTGGATTCATCCAATAAGACAGGCTGGATTCAGCCCATACTAGACATGCTGGATTCAGCTCATACTAGACAGGATAGATTCAGCCCCATACCAGATGGGCTGGATTCGATTACTATCAGCCAATACTAGACAGGCTGGATTCAGTCCCATACTAGGCAAGCTGGATTCAGTCCCATACTAGACATGCTGGATTCAGCTCATACTAGACATACTGGATTCAGCCCCATACTAGACATGCTGGATTCAGCCCCATACTAGGCAGGCTGGATTCAGCCCCATTCTAGACAGGCTGGATTCAGCCCCATACTAGACATGCTGGATTCAGCCCCATACTAGACAGGCTGGATTCAGCCCCATACTAGACAGGCTGGATTCAGACCCACACTAGGGCTGGATTCAACCCATACTAGACGGGCTGGATTCAACCCCATACTAGGCAGGCTGGATTCAGCCCCATTCTAGACAGGCTGGATTCAGCCCCATACTAGGCAGGCTGGATTCAGCCCCATTCTAGACAGGCTGGATTCAGCCCCATACTAGACATGCTGGATTCAGCCCCATACTAGACAGGCTGGATTCAGCCCCATACTAGACAGCTGGATTCAGCCCCATACTAGACAGGCTGGATTCAGCCCCATACTAGACAGGCTGGATTCAGCCCCATACTAGACAAGCTGGATTCAGCTCATACGAGACAAGCTGGATTCATCCCCATACTAGACATGCTGGATTCAGCCCCATACTAGACAGGCTGGATTCAGCCCCATACCATACGGGCTGGATTCAGCCCCATACTAGACAGACTGGATTCAGCCACAAACTAGACAGGCTGGATTCAGCCCCATACTAGACAGGCTGGATTCAGTCCATACTAGACAGGCAGGATTCAAACCCCATAATAGACGGGCTGGGCTGGATTCAGCCCCATACTAGACAGGCTGGATTCAGCCCCATACTAGACAGGCTGGATTCAGCCCCATACTAGACAAGCTGGATTCAGCTCATACGAGACAAGCTGGATTCATCCCCATACTAGACATGCTGGATTCAGCCCCATACTAGACAGGCTGGATTCAGCCCCATACCATACGGGCTGGATTCAGCCCCATACTAGACAGACTGGATTCAGCCACAAACTAGACAGGCTGGATTCAGCCCCATACTAGACAGGCTGGATTCAGTCCATACTAGACAGGCAGGATTCAACCCCATAATAGACGGGCTGGATTTAAACCCATACTAGACATGCTGGATTCAACACCATACTAGACGGGCTGGATTCAACCCCATAATAGACAGGCTGGATTCATCCCCGTACTAGACAGGCTGGTTTCAGCCTCATACTAGACAGGCTGGATATAGCCCATACTAGACAGGCTGGTTTCAGCCCCATACTAAGCAGCCTGGATTCAGCTCCATACTAGGCAGGCTTGATCTAGCCCCATACTAGACAGTCTGGATTCAGCCCCATACTAGACAGGCTGGATTTAGCCTCATACAAGACAGGCTGGATTCAGCCCCATACTAGACAGACTGGATTCAGCCCATATTAGGCAGGCTGGATTCAGCCCCATACTAGACAGGCTGAATTCAGCCCCATACTAGACAGGCTGGATTCAGCCCCATACTAGACAGGCTGGATTCAGCCCATATTAGGCAGGCTGGATTGGGAGGACAGAGGGCTATTGGTGTGGGGGCTATTAACAAAAACATTTATCATAAATAATAATGAAATGCAATCTTAAAAAAAAAAAACTTGCCCATCATTGCAAGTGTATTTGATAGTGGCCCCAAAGACAAAGTCATCCCCAGCTTGGATGCTGTAGTGGCCATTGGCAGTTTCATCAGGGAGCTCACATGGTTTAGCTAGATGTCAGGAAACAGCAGGAAAACAAGATCATGATACAGTATTTTAGAAAATGATGTGTCAACAGATCTTTTAGAGTGTTTAACTAAGCTATTATGGAGTTATGCTGATCATAACTGCTACTATAGCTATTTTATTGAGGAAAAATGTACATACTAGCAGTGATAATGTGGTTGTCTCACTTAGCTATCTTAAAGGGATAGGGATTTTGGCAGTGAGGCCCATTATCTACTTCCCCTCATTGACAAAATCCCAAACTATCCCTTTAAGATAAATGCAGGAACAATAAGTCACTCTGGATAAGAACGTCTGCTAAATGACTAAAATGTCAAATGTATAACAGCAATTTTGAATCTATAACATTTAAATAAATACTCACGATTGCATTTCCCCTGACGGACCACCACCCACTTATTCTTCTTACACTGATAACTTATTCTGCCTGCTGGCACAAAGCCAACGTTGCAGGAAAAGAGGACAATGTTGTCCTCTTTGTACTCTTCTTTGACGCTTTCCTCAGTGACCCTGGCATTGGGCACATTTGGTAGAGGTACCCTGCACACTGACAGAGGAGCAGAGGAAAAACCTTTAGACAAATAGAGAGCTTGGGACTACAAAGTTCTATGTTGTTATTGACACGGCCTTGTTCTGTTCAATGTTCTCTACCTATGTAGTACTCAAAATACCCTAATTCATGCTGTTAAGTTCAAAAGAATACAAGATCAAATTTGCTGACACCATTCAAACCTTTAAAGCCAATTATCTCAGAATCTTCTTTTAGCAGATAGAACCTTTAAGTCCCAAGCACTGATTATCACACAGCTCGATTACAGTAGTTTAGCACAAAGATGTTTCAGTTCTGTGACATTATCGGATCTGTATCAATACAACATTAAATCATGATGATATTATTAGAAATGAGGAGATTCATCTGCAGTGGAATAAGTTAGAGATGAATTGGGGTTACACATGAGTTGGAGACTAGCATTAAAACCTTTTAAAGGCACATTCTGCAAAATTAACAGTGGGAACTAGGGGTGATGAGGGTGCTGCAGCACCCCTTGAAAAATTAAAAAACATGCAGTATATTTTTTTATACACAAAAGTAGTGCATTGAGCCTTTAATCCTCCTGATCCTGGCCATTGCCACCTGTATTAGCAGACTGACACAGCCCCCCCCCCTCCCCCCACGGACAAGAAATTTCCCCCTGAATGAGAAATCACGCTCATGTCTGCAAGATTTTCTGCTGGTTAATTGTCATTTCACTTACTTATATATTGACAATGAGCTAAATTATTAGCTATAATAAGAAATGTGAGTACATCAATTACGTTTACTCACTTTGTCTAGTCAGAGTCTTACAGAGCATTTGGTGAATACTAACACAATGTGGGCTCTAGAAGCATGTGAGAAAGTGAAGGAAAACACATCCTTACCAGTCTGAGCTGATGAAGCATCCACATTCACCCATACCACCAGACACAGCAGAGTCAGAGATGATTTCATGTTGAGCAAATGGTAGATGCCGTAAAAATGGAAGGAGTAGAACATAAATAAACAGTGTCTATCCCAAAGTTAATGTTTGTCTACAGAGTTCCAGCCCCCAGGGAGCACTGAAGAGAACCACTGTCCAGGGTGACTGACCCAAAATACTAGAATTCAATCAAACCTACATTGCGGGGAGGGGAAACACTGAGGAAAATGCTCAATGTAGGAACTGCATTGGTTCAGTCTATTAATTAATTGAGCAAATCAAAACAAATGTAAAAGTGCAAATAATTTGGTCAGCCATATAGAGACATATCTAATCTGAAGAGCATAGGTTTAGAGATAGAAAGACATTTAGACAGGTAGCAAATACTTTGAATGTTGATTGTAATGATGATAAGCTCCATTTGTAAGGTCATTGATGAATCACCAAATATGCTGAACAAATCTGTACTGACATAAACCTCACATAAACCTGTCTGTTTACTGTCTGTTGACATAGCAATGTTTGTTCCAGCAAGACAACCTTTCCCCGTCAAGTCGTATTATCCAGGGGCAAAAGGGGAGGGCCAAAATCGATTTAAAGTTAATGTTTTATTGACTTCTACACCTTGAGAGCATGCCAGGGTTCACCCCACATTAACCTACCAACTAAACAAAACACACAATGTTACATTTAACTTTTTCTTGCACATGAGAATTGAAGGTCAATATTCCTGCCTCAATATTCCTGCCTCAATGTGTAGAATGCAAAGAACACATCTATGACACTCAGTGGCTGTTCCACTGGATGTCACACTGGATGTCATAAGGTGAATGCACCAATTTGTAAGTCGCTCTGGATAAGAGCGTCTGCTAAATGACTTAAATGTAAATGTAAATGTAACGATGATGCAGTTGAAATACTTGGCAAGGACCACAAGGACATTTTACTAGATATTGTCTGGCTGCTTTGATATTGTAAAAAATATACGTTATGTATCTTTACAGTGACCTTTGATCATGTCATTCCCAGCACCACTGACTTCCCACTGGGCACACAGTGGTTGAATCAACGTTGTCTCCATGTCATGGAAATGAAATTGAACCCACGTGGAATAGATGTTGATTTGGCGTCTGTGTCCAGTGGGATGAGAAGGCTTGATGGTGTGTGGGATAATATTCCAGGGAACAATTATAATAATAAATATTAGATTAGAGTAGATTTGTTTAGATTAGAGTAGATTCATTTAGATTAGAGTACATTGTATTAGAGTAGATTAGAGTAGAGTAGATTAGACTAGATTCGATTAGATTTTATTAAATTCAATTGATTAAATTAGAATCAGAGGCACTTTTTTTAATGTTGGACAATCATGAAGCTGAAAATATTTAAGAAAACTATTGACAGGGGTTATTCGTTGACATGTTTGTCCAACAAGTTAGTGGCCGTCTCTTCCCGTGAGCTGAAGCCACTATTGGCAATGAGGTAAGTTCATGACCCCATGTATACACTGCTGACGAAAATCAACACTTCCTGGGCTAAGTCTACTATGACCAGTACACTTAAAAGTGATAAGGTCCACATGTGTGACAGAGTGTTTAGTTTGATCTTTCTGATGAAGCATGAATTGGATGTTCTGTGTGTTCAACAGCTGATCGTCCACAGTGCAGGGTTCTGAAACGAGAAGATGGTACAGGAATCAGTGTGTGAACATGTCCTGAAGATCAGGTGGCATTACAATTGGCTACAGTAGCAAGTCAATGGGCGGTGGTAAAGGTTAGTCGACGTCATTAGTACATGTAGGCAGGGGTAAAGTTACTGCATAGATAATAACAGCAAGTAGCAGCAGTGTAAAGACAAAGGGGTAGGGGGATGGGGGGCTGTCAATGTAAATAGTCCGGGTGGCCATTTTATTAATTGTACAGCAGTCTTATGGCTTGGGGGTAGAAGCTGTTAAGGAGCCTTTCGGACCTAGACTTGGCTATCCAGTACTGGTTGCCGGCTTGAGAGGACAGTATATGACTTGGGTGACTGGAGTCTTTGACAATTTTTTGGGCCTTCCTCTGACACCGCCTAGTATGTATGTCCTGGATGGCAGGAAGCTTGGCCCCATTGATGTACTGGGCCGTACGCACTACCCTATGTAGCGCCTTACGGTCAGTTGCTGAGCAGTTGCCATACCAGGCGGTGATGCATCCAGTCAGGATGCTCTCAATGGTGCAGCTGTAGAACATTTGCACACCTGAAGTAATGTGTTGTTGTCCGTAAAGTGATTTGCTTTGTTTTGGCTGACCTTAAATGTTTTCCTTCACAGGTGGGGAAACGGTTGTTCCACATCCCCCCCGTGGCACACACTACCTGTGGGTTTCCCTTCAGTTGGTGTGCTGGGTTGGGGCAGCTGAACCTGAGCTCATGACCGTACTGTATAACACCATCATCATCTGGCAGACCGCTCACAACCACCCGTCCATCTGTAGCCTCGGGGACACAACTCACCACTACGGAGAAGGATCACATTGCAGGGTGTTGTACAGTCTATAACTTCATGAACTGTGGTTAATGTTTTGATTCTATCTAGAAAAATGAGTTGTCTTTGATAACATCCTTTGATTCAACAAGAAGTGTCACGCCCTGACCTTAGAGATCCTTTTTATGTCTCTATTTTGGTTTGGTCAGGGTGTGAGTTGGGGTGGGTATTCTATGTTCTATTATTTGTATTTCTATGTTTTGGCCGGGTAGGGTTCTCAATCAGATACAGCTGTCTATCGTTGTCTCTGATTGAGAACCATACATAGGTAGCCCTTTTTCCCACCTGTCTTTGTGGGAAGTTGACTTTGTTTATGGCACATAGCCTTTAGCTTCACGGTTTGTTTTGTAGTGTGTTTTTGGTTTGGCGTCTTTTCTAAATAAAAGAACATGTACACTCACCACGCTGCACCTTGGTCCACTTCTGTTGACGGCCGTGACATGAAGACATGATGCAAGGTGTGTACACTGATGGTTGGTGGCCACACGGTGGAAGCATTTAACCTGTAGGTTAATGGATTGAATAAGGGTGAATTAAAAAACATGTAGACCTATTACTATTATCCCATGTTAATGATCCAAAAAACTCTGGGAGAAAGACACTAGAAGTCTCCTGATAATGGGTGAGTAACGTGGCGTTTTAACTGTCTAGATAGGTGTGTGAAGCATCTGGTAATAGAAAGATGTGATTTAGATCTAATTTGCACATGCCAAACAGAAAATATACCGGAGCGATTCTTGAATCCATTCTGTAAATATTTACTGCTGTAAATAAAACATCTAATTTCACCTGAAAGAGCCTTGTGCTGTGACCGCTTCCTGCCATGAGAGCCTTGTGCTGTGACCGCTTCCTGCCATGAGAGCCTTGTGCTGTGACCGCTTCCTGCCATGAGAGCCTTGTGCTGTGACCGCTTCCTGCATGAGAGCCTTGTGCTGTGACCCTTCCTGCCATGAGAGCCTTTGTGCTGTGACCGCTTCCTGCATGCAGAGCCTTGTGCTGTGACCGCTTCCTGCCATGAGAGCCTTGTGCTGTGACCGCTTCCTGCCATGAGAGCCTTGTGCTGTGACCGCTTCCTTCCATGAGAGCCTTGTGCTGTGACCACTTCCTGCCATGAGAGCCTTGTGCTGTGACCGCTTCCTGCCATTAGATGCTTGTGCTGTGACCGCTTCCTGCCATGAGACGCTTTTTTCCTGCCCACCGTTGTTGTTTCTGATCATGACTAGTATGACACTGTTCCCCTAATAACAGACAAAATAATTGAGAATTCAAAACCAGAGGTACTTTATTGAAGTTCGGACTGACATGAAAAACAACTCCTGTGAAGTCAATGTTCCTTAGTTTATGCAAAGCCCCTGAACAAATAGTTTGAGGTAACTATTGACGGGGGTTATATCGATTGACATGTTTGTCCAACAAGCCAGTGCCCATCTCTTCCCATAAGCTGAAGCTTTACGACACCCCTTCAGAACATGTCTAGGGTTGCTGCACTCAAACTGTAGCCTGTGTCTATACTTCATGGTTTTGTTGTTTTGGGGAATTCCTATCACATTCACATTATTAATCCTCTCTGCAGCTTCACAAATCACGTCTAAAATCACCATATTGCTGAATAGAACATTTACACACCTAATGTAACGTCTGAAGGTACATATTGTTGGCGATAAAGTGATTTGCTTAGTTTTGGCTAAAGTGAAATGTTTACCTTCACAGGTGGGGAAATGGCTGTTCCACCGTCAAACATTCAGCAACTCTGCGTCTCAAAAGGCAGTGCACGTCAGGGCAAAAACCAAGCCATGAGATCGAAGGAATTGGTTGTAGAACTCCGAGACAGGATTGTTGTCGAGGCACAGATCTGGGGAAGGTTATCCACACATTTCTGCAGCTTTGAAGATTCCCAAGAACACAGTGGCCTCCATCATTCTTAAATTGAAGAAGTTTCGAACCACCAAGACTCTTCCTAGAGCTGGCAGCGCGGCCAAACTGCCGGTCAGGGAGGTGACCAAGAACCCGATGATCACTGACAGAGATCTAGAGTTCCTCTGTAGAAATTGGAGAACCTTCCAGAAGGAACACCATCTCTGCAGCACTCCACCAAACAGGCCTTTATGGTAGAGTGGCCAGACGGAAGCCACTCCTCAATAAAAAGCACATGACAGCCCGCTTAGACTTTGCCAAAAGTTCCCTAAAGTACTTTCAGACCATGAGAAACCAATATTGAACTATTTGGACTGATTGCCAAGCGTCACGTCTCGAGATAACCTGGCATCAATCCTATGGTGAAGCATGGTGGTGGCAGCATCATGCTGTGGGGATGTTTTCAGCGGCAGGGACTGGGTGACTGGTCAGGATCGAAGGAAAGATGAATAAAGCAAAGAGAGATCCTTGATGAAAACCTGCTCCAGAGTGGTCAGGACCTCAGACTGGGGCAAAGGTTCACCTTCCAACAGGAGAACGACCCTAAGCATAAGTCTCTGAATGTCCCAGCAAGAACCTGGACTTGAACCCGATCAAACATCTCTGGAGAGACCTGAAAATAGCTGTGCAGCAAGGCTCCCCATCTAACCTGACAGAGAGCTTGAGAGGATCTGCAGAGAAGAATGGGAGAATCTCCCCAAATACAGGTGGGCCAAGCTTGTAGCGTCCTAACCAAGACGCCTCCAGGCTGTAATTGCTGCCAAAGGTGCTTCAACAAAGTCCTGAGTAAAGGGTCTGAATGTAAACGTGATATTTCCGTTTTTCTAAAAACCTGTTTTTGCTTTGTCATTATGGGGAATTATGTGTAGATTGGTGAGGGGGAAAAACAATGTAATCAATTTTAGATTAAGGCTGTAACATAATAAAATGTGGAAAAAGTCAAGGGGTCTGAATACTTTCCGAATGCACTGTATTAAGGGCTGGTTAAGGGCTCTAAGAAGGAAGGTCATGAAAGTGGTGACTTATTACTGCTAGAAACACAAGCATTTCTCTACACCCGCAATAACATCTGCTAAACATGTGTATGTGACCAATAAAATGTAATTTGATTTATTACATTTCACTGCCACAACAGAACTTAAAGTAGTTTTCCAGGACTTCAGGAACAGAAAACATTCAAATTCCTCTAGTGAAAAATATCTAATAATCAAAGTCTGTGTTTTACTCTGACTGACTTTATCAATGTAATCACATTGCATAAACATAGCTCGTTGAAATTTGCAAAAAAAACCATCAACCCACAAAGGATCCAATTTAAACCATTAATAATGGAAGACACATTCCACCTCAACTTCCCTTATAATCCATTGTCTATATTTATGGTAATATCCATCTTTACGTGAAGAGTCTATTTTTGTACCATGCTCAGCTCAACTCAATCTTTCTCCATTAGATCCTCTAGATTGTAATGTGGATTTGAATCTGTGCATCTCACAAGCTGCTGTTGTAAAACATAAACATAAAACCAGAAATAGCAACATGAAACCAGAAATACCAAAATTTTCATACATCTGATATGGTCTACTGGATGAAGATAATGTTCTTATGTAAAGATGTAGGATATTCATTTTGTCGCTTTTTTGTTGCTAACAATTTACCTGTACAGCAGGAAATGCAAACTTGTACTGTATTTATGTTTTAAAAAGGTTTCTTAAGTTAATGACTTCCACTTTGAAATTTCAGACTTAATTTGCCCTAACAGAAAATGTATCAACCACCCAACTGCTTTCATTCCCAGCAAGAATAGCAAACTGTCCAGAAATCTTCCCTACCCTTTCTGAAATGCTTTATTTTGCTTAATGTTGTGTGTGAGTTGTAGATAATTGTAAATCTACTTTAAACAATAAATAASTTGGTTGTGTTGCATTATTTTCCCAATGTGCTAAATCAATACAAATACAATTTACCRTCACAAAGTGGAAAGGAGTGACCCCACTGTCCATTGGTTGAGCAGACGACCTCTGATTCCCCATTCAGAACGTGTCTAGGGTTGCTGCACTCAAACTGTAGCCTGTGTCCATACTTCATGGTGCTGTTGTTTTGGAGAACTCCTAACACATTCACATTATTATTATTATTAAAATATATATTTTTAATTTTACCCCTTTTTTCTCCCCAATTTCGTGGTATCCAATTGTTAGTAGTTACTATCTTGTCTCATCGCTACAACTCCCGTACGGGCTCGGGAGAGACGAAGGTCGAAAGCCATGCGTCCTCCGAAACACAACCCAAACTAGCCACACTGCTTCTTAACACAGCGCGCATCCAACCCGGAAGCCAGCCGCAATGTGCAAGTAGAGATACTGGAGTGCAAAGGAGAAACAAATAAAAAAAATGAATAACAATATGGGGATGAGGATGTTGGATAGGCTATTTACAGATGGGCTATGTACAGGTGCAGTGATCTGTGAGCTGCTCTGAAAGCTGATGCTTAAAGTTAGTGAAGGAGATATGAGTCTCCAGCTTCAGTGATTTTTGCAATTCGTTCCAGTCATTGGCAGCAGAGAACTGGAAGGAAATGTGGTCAAAGGAGGAATATGCTTTGGGGGAGGACCAGTGAAAGATACCTGTTGGAGCGCGTGCCACGGGTGGGTGCTGCTATGGTTACTAGTGAACTGAGATAAGGCGGGGCTTTACCTAGAAAAGACTTATAGATGACCTGGAGCCAGTGGGTTTGGCGACGAATATGAAGCGAGGGCCAGCCAACGAGAGCGTACAGGTCACAGTGGTGGGTAGTATATGGGGCTTTGGTGACAAAACGGATGGCACTGTGATAGACTGCATCCAATTTGCTGAGTAGAGTGTTGGAGGCTATTTTATAAATGACATCTCAGAAGTCAAGGATTGGTAGGATAGTCAGTTTTACGAGGGTATGTTTGGCAGCATGATGAACGAGGCTTTGTTGCAAAATAGGAAGCCGATTCTAGATTTATTTTGGATTGGAGATGCTTAATGGGAGTCTGGAAGGAGAGTTTACAGTCTAACCAGACACCTAGGTATTTGTAATTGTCACATATTCTAAGTCAGAACCGTCCAGAGCGGTGATGCTGGACAGGCGTGCAGGTGCAGGCACGATCGGGAGAGCATGTATTTAGTTTTACTTGCATTTAAGAGCAGTTGGAGGCCATGAAAGGAGTGTTGTATGGCATTGAAGCTCGTCTGGAGGTTAGTTAACCTGATGAGGACAGAGGGCGCTGTTTTCACTTTGGGGGAAAATTGTACCCAATTTAAACGCCCTCGTACTCAATTCTTGCTCGTACAATATGCATATTATTATTACTATGGATAGAAAACACTCTCTAGTTTCTAAAACCGTTTGAATTTTGTCTGTGGGTAAAACAGAACTCATTGGCAGCACACTTTCTGACCCGGAAGTGGAAAGTCTGAAATCGATGTTCTGTTCAAGGACCTGCCTATAAATGGGCATGATACGTATGACTATACGTGCACGTCATACACCTTCCCCTAGATGTCAAGAGGAAGTGAGAGAAGAAATGAGTTGATTATCTCGGTCTGAGATGGAATGAATCCTCTTGGAACAACGTGTCCCCCATTTTCTGTTTCTGCAAGGCGCGTGGAGGGACCTGTTATTCTTCTGAAAAGCTGTCGTTATGGGCGAATACTATCTCCGGCGTTGATTTTATTTGATACATGTCACAATATCATCGTAAAGTATGTTTTTTCAATATAGTTTTATTAGATTATTGAAATTTTTTCGGGACGTTAGGCGTGTTGCTTTGTCTGCATATGTTCAGGAAGGATAGCTTCGCGCTACTTGGCCAGTGTGCTTGCTAATTCCAAGAGGGAAAAACGAAGTTCTAATACCAAACAAAGACGGTTCTGGACAAAGGACCCCTTGTACAACATTCTGATGGAAGATCACAACAAATAGGACCCATTTTGGGATGCAATTTCATATACTGTCGAACTGTGTACTATTAGTTTTGCGCTCAGGTTTTGGGCTTTCCCTTACCATAACTAAGCCTTATGTCGTAATGAAGATATTTTTAGAATTCTAACACTGCGATTGCATTAAGAACTAATGAATCTATCGTTTCTATACAACATATATTTTTTTGTAATGTTTATGAATAGCTATTTGGTCAGAATAGGTGAGAGTCTAATAGAAATATTGCACATTCTGGGAAAAAGATGCTACGTTAGCATATTTGTATAACCACTGATTTCAGCTCTAAATATGCACATTTTCGACAAAAACATAAGTGTATGTATAACCTGATGTTATAATACTGTCATCTGAGGAGGTTTATGAAGGTTAGTGAAATTTAATATCTTTTGCTGGTTTATTCGCTAACGCTAACGTGCCTATTGCTATCGCTAACGTGCCTTGATGAATGAATGCGGTAGTGTGGTAGGCTATTGTAGTAAGCTAATATAATGCTATATTGTGTTTTCGCTGTAAAACACTTAAAAAAATCGGAAATATGCTGGATTCACAAGATGTTTGTCTTTAATTTGCTGTACACCATCGATTTTTCAGAAATGTTTTATGATGAGTATTTAGGTAATTCACGTTGGTCTCTATAATTACTCTGGCTGCTTCGGTGCTATTTTTGACGGTAGCTGTGATGTTAGCTGCATTGTAAAACTGATTTATACCTCAAATATGCAAATTTTTCGAATTACAGTACAACGACAGTAACGACAGTACAACAAATGTAATCCTTATAACCCCCCCCCCCCCTTAAAAGAGTTAGATGCACTATTGTAAAGTGGTTGTTCCACTGGATATCATAAGGTGAATGCACCAATTTGTAAGTCGCTCTGGATAAGAGCGTCTGCTAAATGACTTAAATGTAATGTAAATGTAAAATTATGTGTAACATGTTTATGGATGTCATGTGATGAAGTTGTTTCTTGGTTAGTTTGGTTGGTTCTAGGTTAGTTTGGTTGGTTTTGTGCATGCTACCTGTGCTGTGAAAAATGTCTGTCCTTTTTTGTATTTGGTGGTGAGCTAACATAAATATACGTGGTGTTTTCGCTGTAAAACATTTTAAAAAATCGGACATGTTGGCTAGATTCACAAGATGTGTATCTTTCATTTGCTGTATTGGACTTGTTAATGTGTGAAAGTTAAATATTTATAAAAAATATTTTTTGAATTTCGCGCTCTGGCTTTTCAGTGGAATGTGGGAGGAGTTCCGCTAGCAGAACGCTGGGGCTAGAAAGGTTAACACAGTGTCCAAAGAAGGGCCAGAAGTAAACAAAATGGTGTCGTCTGCGTAGATGTGGATCAGAGAATAACCAGCAGCAAGAGCGACATCATTGATGTATACAGAGAAAAGAGTCGGCCCGAGAATTGAACCCTGTGCCACCCCCATAGAGACTGCCAGAGGTCCGGACAACAGGCCCTCCAATTTGACACACTGAACTCTGTCTGAGAAGTAGTTGGTGTACCAGGCGAGGCAGTCATTTGAGAAACCAAGGCTATTGAGTCTTCCGATAAGAATGTGGTGATTGACAGAGTCGAAAGCCTTGGCCAGGTCGATGAATACGGCTGCACAGTATTGTCTTTTATCGATGGCGGTTATGATATCGTTTAGGACCTTGAGCGTGGCTGAGGTGCACCCATGACCAGCTCGGAAACCAGATTGCATAGCGGAGAAGGTACGGTGGGATTCGAAATGTTCGGAGATCTATTTGTTAACTTGGCTTTCGAAGACCTTAGAAAAGACAGGCTAGGATAGATACAGGTCTTTAACAGTTTGGGTCTAGAGTGTCTCCCTTTGAAGAGGGGGATGACTGCGGCAGCTTTCCATTCTTTGGGGATCTCAGACGATACGAAAGAGAGGCTGAACAGGCCAGTAATAGGGGTTACAACAATTGCGGCGGATAATTTTAGAAAGAGAGGGTCCAGATTGTCTAGCCCCGCTGAATTGTCGGGGTCCAGATTTTGCAGCTCTTTCAGAACATCAGCTATCTGGATTTGGGTGAAGGAGAAATGGGGGAGGCTTGGGAAAGTTGCTGTGGGGGGTGCAGGGCTCTTGACCGGGATAGGGGTAGCCAGGTGGAAAGCATGGCCAGCCGTAGAAAAATGCTTATTGAAATTCTCAATTATCCTGGATTTATCGATGGTGACAGTGTTTCCTAGCCTCAGTGCAGTGGGCAGCTGGGAGGAGGTGCTCTTATTCTCCATTGACTTTAGAGTGTCCCAGAACTTTTTGGAGTTAGTGCTACAGGATGCAAATTTCTGTTTGAAAAAGCTAGCCTTTGCTTTCCTAAATGCCTGTGTATATTGGTTCCTAAGTTCCCTGAAAAGTTACATATCGCGGGGGCTATTCGATGCTAATGCTGTACGCCACAGGATGTTTTTGTGCTGGTCAAGGGCAGTCAGGTCTGGAGTGAACCAAGGGCTATATCTGTTCCTGGTTCTACATTTTTTGAATCTTTTGAAATTCCTCAAGATCCTCAAAAAGTTCTACAGCTGCACCATCGAGAGCCTCCTGACTGGTTGCATCACTGCCTGGTATGGCAACTGCAAGGCACGACGGAGGGTAGTGCAAACGGCCCAGTACATCACTGGGGCCAAGCTTCCTGCCATCCAGGACCTCTATACCAGGCGGTGTCAGAGGAAGGCCCTGAAAATTGGCAAAGACTCCAGCCACCCTAGTCAAAGACAGTTCTCTCTGCTACCATGCGGCAAGCGATATCGGAGCGCGAAGTCTAGGTCCAAGAGGCTTCTGAACAGCTTCTACCCCCAAGCCATAAGACTCCTGAATATCTAGTTAAATGGGCTACCCAGACTATTCGCATTCCCCCCCCCCCCCCCCCCCTCTCCACACCACTCGCCACACTCTCTGTTGTCATCTATGCATAGTCACTTTAATTAACTCTACCTACAGTTACATACTACCTCAACTAACCGGTTCCCGCACATTGACTCTGTAGCGCACCCCCCTGTAATATTGTTATTTTTACTGCCCCTCTTTAATTACGTTTACTTTTATCTCTTATTCTTATCAGTATTTTTTTTAACTGCACTGTCGGTTAGGGGCTCGGAAGTAAGCATTTCACTGTAAGCTCTACCTACACCTGTTGTACTTCGCGCATGACTAATACAATTTTGATTGAATTTGAATTAAGAAGCTTCAGTTTTGTTTTTGGCTACTTTGAAGAGAAACTAGGGCCTTCCAAAATGTCTTCCAATGCATTGTGGAAAAGTGTTCATCTAATTCTACCGAATGAAGCCTGAAACGAGTATAACATTCACATACCATAGAACATTCTTTTCTGCATCCTGAGATTGCGTTTTTCCCGCTCTTGTTGATTTCAGTAGCACATCCCCATATGATTTTTTTTTTACTAGGCAAGTTGTTAGTTCCCCAGTTTCTGTGTTGTTTGGCGGTTTGTATGTGTTTGTATGTGTGTATTTCAGGAAATGACTTCCTGGATTCTAACAGCTGATTGTCGGCCCATCGATGATTTGGAGCTCTGAACCCTCCTCTCATCAGGGAAACAGCTGTTTTCAATTACCAACTCCTTCTCCAGCTGGATAAAAGCCAGTGTTCCTGTGTCAGGAAGAGAAGCTTCTTTGAAGTCCTGTGTTGGTTGTTGCCCAGTGAACAGTTCTGTTGACAGTGTTTTGTAGCTGCTATCTAAAGTATGTGTATGCTATAATCTCAGTGTTGTTGATTATTGAAATTGTTCCCTAAGTTTGTATTTCTGTTTCATTTTCCCAGGGGGGAAGCGGAAGGTACCTTGGATGTTTAGGCAAGAGCCCTGCGGTCATACATAACCTCTGTATTTACTGTCTATGCACACTAGTGAACGACTGGATGGACCACCCCCTGTATTTTTGGGTTGGCGCGCCAGGAGTTCTAAAAGGTAAGTAGTGGGTAGGAGAGGACTTCAACTTTTACTTTCTTTGCTTTGGTTCCTCCAGCCCTTTTACCCACCCCATTACCGCTGTTATGGAAATAAATTCCCTGTAAACGCATATATCCTTTCATCCTTACCCGCACCTACAATCACATACCTCTTTCACTCCACGGGGACTTGAGTTGTAGCAGGTGTTGCGTTCCCTCCAAGAGGTGTAAGTAACACATGTCAGGTTAAGAACAAATTCTTATTTACAATGATGGCCTACACCGGGCAAACCCGGACAACGCTTGGCCAATTGTGCGCCGCCATATGTGACTCCCTATCACTGCCTGTTGTGATACAGCCTTGAATTGAACTGGGTGCCGCCTCATGCAGCTGAGATGCAGTGCCTTAGACACGCTGCACCACTCAGGAGCCCCTCATGCAAGGGTTTCTTCAATATTAGCCTATCAACTAAATCAGCACCTATGAATTAAATGTTTGCTTGCATATAAGTGGTGAATATTCCTCCTTAATGTTCAGAAACATGGCAAGGAACACCACAGGGATCACATTCAATCCATTGCAAAATTTTCAATATATATGTGTCTGCAGCTTCAAGATCGTGAAAATACTTTGATGAACTCCCAGATAGACTAAAGAATCTAAGTAAATAAAACAACAGTTCATGTTGTACACATCCAATATATATCAATGATGTGTTTGTTCAAGACAGTTTCCGCATATTACTCCAGACGCCTGAGATGCAGAGCACAAAGTAAAACAAAAACAACACAAACACACACATTACTTATTTTATTATTTCATTCTATCATTTACGTCTATTTTACCAGTAAGCTTGACTGAACACATTCTCATTGCAGCAACGACCTGTGGGGATAGTTACAGGGATGAATGACCCACATGTTAAACTGCGGCCTTTTAGTTGACCATGATTGTTTGGCCCCAATTGGGGAATTTGCCAGACACCAGGTTAACACCCCTACTCGTACATAAGTGCATGGGACTCTTACCAATGACCTCAGAGAGTCAGACACCCATCTTACTCCCATCCGAAAAGACGGCACCACTACACAGTCGGCAGTGTCCCCATCCCACTGCCCTGCAGCATTGGGATCATTTTTTTTAGACCAGAGGAAAGAGTACCCCTCCCGACTGGCCTTCACAACACCACTTCCAGCAGCATCTGGTCTCCCCTCTCCCAATCCAGGACTGACCAGACCAACCCTGCTTAGCTTCAGAAGCACCAGCCAGTTTGGTCATGACCGCTGGGTGGCTATGCTCTGATCTGCTGTCCTGAGACGCTGGAGAAGATCTACTCTAGTAGCTATAGGTGGATGATAAGAGACAACTGATTTAGAAGAACAATCAATGACAAGTGATACTGACCTGAGAAATAGTTTGTCAGCTTTAATGTGTATTTGTTAGGTTAACATCTGTAAATCATCTTATTCTGCTTTGTAAAGACTCATGGAYACAACGTGTKATCTCTTTTCKACAACTTTATTGTCTTCCTTGATAAGGACAATCATAACAACAGTTGTTCACTTATTACACCTTCAGATAATGAATCACACAGCTGGGAGATACAGGAGAATATTCACACATTATAGAGCGTGTTGGTCTAATCCTGAATGCTGATTGGTTAAAACCGCATTCCAGCCGGTGCCTATTCCACAAGCTACCACCGGCTAAATCTATGATGTTAAAATGCCTATTTACTCTGTTCCAACTGARTGRGCAATCCARTGTCTCATCAGCCCAGCCAGGCAATTTATAAACTTGATAGAAGGATATTCACACAATCACATCACTTTGTACTAATACAACAAATGTACCATTTTAGTCTAGCTTTAGATAGCTGTACTGTTATTATAGTGAAGCTGASACMGATATGCTTTGAAAGATAATGTTATTTTTTTTACAATGATGATAAAATGTCAAATGTTGAAAAAGACACTACATGTATTCSWTTACTGGCTGGCTCACATTTTTTCTAAACCTAAATTAAACAAGCGACAAAGACACCACAAAAGCAAATGGGTCTTCTCCTTGCATATAAAGGCGGCTTTGTAAGGATTCTTGAATTTGATGGAGGGAACATCATGACTCTGTAGGAATGAAATCACATGACAAGATAATCAGTCTGTGGAGTAATACTGCGGATCACTACTACAATAGATCAGTCTGTGGAGTAATACTGCTGATCACTCCAACTATAGATCAGAGTCTGTGGAGAAATACTGATGATCACTCCTATTATAGATCAGAGTCTGGAGGAGTACTGCTGATCACTCCTATATAGATCAGAGTRTGTGGAGCAATCCTGCTGATCACTACTGCTATAGAAGATATTAGACAGTGTTTAACCATGTTTCTGTTATGCTTCACTGATAAGCCATCACTCACTGTTCATATTACTGTTTATAATACTGATTATAGTACTGTTTATAATACTGTTTATAATACTTTACTTATTTGCTCTGCCTTCACTCCTWCTACAGGTTTGTGTGATTTTAGGACATGCCATTCTCCTTGTTAATTTAACTTACCCATTATGTTCATCATCTACCTATGAATAACGATGGCTACCTAAAAAGCAAAGAACAAATGATTTTGGTTATACAGTCAGAAGGTTACACATAGTGGCCTCATTGAATATTATCAAACAGGTTGACTGATTTTAAAATGAGAAAATGCTATCCATTTTTATTGTATTAATCTACAGTAGATAGCTTCCTGGATAGCATCCTGGACTTATGCATTCCATATATTAGATGATGTTAACCTGTTAATGTTGAGAGAATGACTATCTTACACTGACGGGTGTTCCTTTACATGATATGAACTTACATATAGGTATGTGTTCTCCATACTGTATCTCTCCATCATCACACTTCACCTCAATTTCTTCTATTTTCCATACAAAACGTTTGTCTTCATGGTAATATCCCTCTTTGCAATGGAMAGTCTTTTTTTCACCATGCGCAATATAATCTTTCTTGGGTGAATTCTGTAGATTGTACTCTGCATCAAAAGTGGAAATCTCACAAGGCCCTGATGGAAATGAAACCCAGTAATTATTTCATTCACTCAGTGTACAGTACATATTCATACATTTATATATTCATATACACTTGACATGTAGATATTACACCATGTTCATACCAGTTGAAAATAATGTACTTACGTAAACACTTTGGAGGGCTCGGCCATTTTCCATTCTGACATTTGATGCTGCCTGTGAAACTCAGAGTATACTGTCTYCTGCATTGATAGGACACCTCTGTAATTACACCTTCAACATCTCTCTTTTCCATGGTGAAATCTCCATTASTAATGGGAGGAGGYTCAGGACAGCTTGCTAGATTAAACAGGGATCATAATACCGTACCATGAAAATACATTACAATGATACAGTACCATGATAATACAATACCATGGTAATACAGTACCATGATAATACAATACCATGAAAATACAGTAGCATAATCATGATAATGCCATGTTAATACAGTACCATGATACAGTAGCGGGATAATACAATACCATGAAAATACATTACAATGATTCAGTACCAGGATAGTACAATACCATGAAAATAAATTACAATGATACAGTACCATGATTATACAGTACAGTACCATGATAATTGAATACCATTATAATACAGTACCATGATAATACATTGTCAAGATTATACAGTACCATGATAATACAATACCATGATAATACAGTACTGTACAATGATACAGTACAGTACCAAGATAATACTGTACCATAGACGTAAGACTTACCTTTACACTCAATTGGCATGTGCCATTCTCCATTCTTGCAAGTTGTATTTCCTCTAGGTCCTGTGTATGGGCTAATGCATTTATAATCTATTTGGTTCCCATTTTCATATCTCTCTAGCACTTGGTCAAGAATCAGAAATGTTTCCCCTGCGCCCTCAGGCTTCCCACAGTACTCTGTAGGTGAAGCACAGCATGTTTGAACTATCAAATTACAATCAAATACCAGACACAAAAGTGGCAGAGAATGACTGTGTGGTTAGAACCATAGTCAAGGGCCAATGTACAGTATATTCAGAGAATGTAACTGGGGCAATTTGTGATATATACTGTGAATATGCGATGAATCTCATCCATGATCATATCTAGGAATACTACACTATAATGAATTATAGCAAAAAACAACAGCAACTATCTCAAAGTGGACACATTGGGGACATATTGAGAAACTATAAATCAGAGATTGATACTACAAGCAAAGCCTTACAAGGATTCTGATTGTGTGAGGGGACTAAAGGGTGTTTATTTTAGGACTTTCACTAATGAACATTTAAATATCATTTTTTTCCTGTTTGAATAGGTGCTGTTCATAGTAGAGTAAACTCTAACTGATTAGCTGCATCAGTTTTTAAATTTTATAGTACTTAGTTTGATGTTGGTGGTGGGTTGTCCAATCATTTTCACAAGTATTTTTGTTTATTCAAAGGACTTGCCATTCATCTCCTTAATCCATTATATAGTATTTTGATAAGGGATTTCAACAATTTTGATTCAACTTTAGTGGAGGATACATAGTAAGCTTGCGCTTCAAGACGAAGAAAATCTGATTAAGATTAGTGGGTGAAAACATACACAGCGTACAGTAAGACAGAACACTCCCTCTAATTCATATATCATATGGGCTTTGGGTCCTTTTTCCCAACTATTCCAACATATAGAAACATCATTGAAGGATGATTGGCCATGCAGAAATTAAAATCAGTGATAAATCTGAGAGACAGAGGCATGAGATTGAGTTCTTTTAGAGACACATCTAGCAGAGTCCAAGAAGGAATGCATTCTATAAGACTGTTCTTGATCTAGGTAATTGTAGAGGTAAATCTAGAACACTGTATTTCATACTTTACCAATCAGGAGTACTCTGATATCAGAATGTTCCTCGTAATGTGCTTTACCCCATCAGCCCGGTTGGAGGTTTGAACCTACATGCAGGATGATTATCTTTGCTATTTGGGAATCAGCCATTCCTCATTGACTGACTATGAATCCATTCATCAAAGTGGGGTGATAACATGCTCCCTCTATTTCGGGAAACAGACATGAAACATTAAAAACTTGTGAAGCATTCATGGATTTTAATCCGGTTCTACAGTTTTAACGCTAGAGTTTCTCCCATTGACCCGCTGGCCCAGCGGTAGGAGACTACAAGAGGAGACCGTGATACCATGTAATACAATTGATAGAGTTTAGTGTTTAGCTGAATCTACCGTACATAACACGTGATTCAATTGTCTATATCCTATAACCCTCAATATGATTGCTACTTTATTTCTGAAACAATGGCAAGGAAAATACGAAGCATTGGCACATTCGTCTCAGTTAAACACGCCTTTAGAGGTTTCTACAAAGATTTACCAAATCATTACATTTTGGCAACTGTCAGTTTGATAAAGCACTGACAGAGAAATCTGGACAAAACATGGAACAAATGAGTGAACGTATGCATTACTCACACCCAATCATCAAATGGAATAACGGCAAAATCTGATGCTTGTCTTTCCAGTAGCTTAAATTCGGATATTGTCTTGACTCACATCTAGAGTTTTGATGAGAATGTAAATGTCACCCTTAAAGCAAGTGTCTTGGTCAGCCATTTGTTTGTACAGTAGCAGTAGTTGGTAGTACTGTCAAGTTCATTTACTATCAGCCATAAGTGAGCTGATAAATGAATTTGTATCTGTTTTGGGGTCTTTAATCACAGCATTTAGGATTTGGCTTGTCATGTTTTTGAAAGACAAACAACGTTTCTGATGCAGTCCAAATAACATCGCGACAAGTAATCAAACCAAGTGGATATCAAAGATGGTTCTTAGAAACTTCAATTAAGAGTGGGTTTTGGAGTCCAGGAGCATCCTTGTGCATGGTGGCAACACTCGGGTATTTGTGGTTTTAATCGGTTCTACAGTTGTACGCTGAAGTTTTCTCTCAATTGGACCTTGCAGGGTCGGGAGAACTCAGCAAGAGGGGTATGGATCACCACAGTTTCCCTACAATGATAGAGAATGTTTTAGTGTCGATGAATCAACCTGTACAGTAAATACAGTGATTCACTGTGTATACCAATACACAATTTTGAACTAACTTCTCTAGTAGAACATACGTTCACTCTGTAGAAATGACATGTCCGTCCTTTTTTTTTGCATGTTATTAGTTTTCAGATTTAATGGAGATTAAATATTCCAGATCCTGAGGTAGGATCACCTTCAGGTGCTTTCCCCAGGAGAACAGATTTCTCCAGCAAGGTGTGTAATGGTTCTCTTGTTGGTGAATGATAATTTACTTTTACTTCTGCATTTTGGATGACAAAACATAGAACTTTGTTAGTGCTCTATATATGTTAACAAATGGTTTAACAAAAAGAACTTAAAGTTAAAAACATGAGTTACCAGAACTTAAAATGTCAAGTGCAGTGGGCCCGATACTGAAGTATTTGGAGCGTAAATTTATCACTGTGAATTGAAGAAGCACGAATTAACAGATGATTGGTCTATGATAGAAATGTACGTGTGACGTACGAGCTTGTTGAAATGGATTGATACATCTGTTTAATATTACACTTTTGAGTTGATGAACGTCATTCAAATTGGATTTAAGCATAATTAAACTGATCATTCATACTGGTTCATTATTAACTTCCATCCAACAGGTGATCATACTGTATGTGTCAAACAGGCACTATGAATCGTCACAACGGTCGCCAACGATATTGTGATTTTGTATGCGTATGCTAGTGGGAAGTTCTGTGTGCATTTCACTTTAATTTGGAGAAACATTTAAAAAACATTTTGTTAGTAGCTTTTATAATAGTACAATGGTTGAATTTTTTTTTACTTCAAACCTGAGTTCAGAGACTTAAAATATGCAAAAGTTGTGTGCTGGAAAACTGGTAGAGAGGGTGATAAGGCTTGTTGGTGCTCATGTGAATTTTCTTTCTTTTTCGATTCAGACAATGCCTAATTCTACTTAACTATTGTTTTGTTTTTAAAACAGAATGGTGGAAGAATTTATCTATATCAAAAGTATTTTATTAAGTTGTGAATGATGAATTGGAATAACATACAGGCATAATGTAGTTAGAAGGCAATATTGACATTACAGCATTAATTTAGGCATGAAGGCAATCTAGCTTGTGCAATGACAATAATCATTCGGAGAGCGGGCCGCGAGAAAGAAAGAAGAGAGGTGTTGGGTCATACGTAAAAACCAGATTGAGTCGATATGCAGAACAAAAAAATGAGATGACATGCAATTGTATGAATCACTTCATAACATCTGAATTATTTGAGTTGTGACTAATAGTATTACTGCTCTCAGAGGTGAGACAGATAGGGGCTTGAGATATCAACAAGAGAATGCTGAATTCCTGAGAAGCCAATAAAGCCTATTGAGCATAGAGTGTTGACAAGAGATTCGGGGCTGGGTTGCCCTACAATCTCAGTTACCCATCATCCATCAGGGCTTGAGGCCCTGGGTCTCACACTCCGCCTGTGCGTTGAGTCCTTGGACTTCCTGATGGTTGCCCCCAGGTGGTGAAGGTAGAAAC
This sequence comes from Salvelinus sp. IW2-2015, assembly GCF_002910315.2. Lineage (NCBI taxonomy): Eukaryota > Metazoa > Chordata > Actinopteri > Salmoniformes > Salmonidae > Salvelinus > Salvelinus sp. IW2-2015. The sequence goes on along the minus strand of NC_036856.1, from coordinate 40,380,126 downwards.
TACACATCTACACTTCGCTGATCCACTGGAGCCCCATAAAGGGTGCGTGCTCCGCCCCCTCCTATACTTCCCTGTTCACCCATGACTGTGACCAATAAAAATTGCACGCCCCAACTGATCATCATGTTTGCAGACACACATATACAAGTCAGTAGGCTTGAATACCACAACAACGTGACAGCCTATAGGGAGGAGGTGAGGGCAGGAGTGTGGTGTCAAGGAAAAACAACCTTTCACTCAACGTCACAAAACAAACGAGATGATCGTGGACTTTCAGGAAACAGCAGAGGGAGCTTCCCCCCCTAATCCACATCGAGGGACATTGTGGACAAAAGCATGGAAAGTTTAATTCTTCCTCGCGTACACATCAACAGACAAACTGAAATGGTCCACCCCACACAAGAGAGTGTGGTGAAGAAGGCCCAACAGCGCCAGACTCCTCAGGAGCCTGAAGAAATTTGGCTTTGTCACTAAAACCCTCACAAACTGTTACACGATGCCCAAATTGAGAAAGCATTCTGTTGGGCCCTTGTATCACAACCTGGTACTCGTAAATGCACCGCCCTCAACAGCAGGGCTCTCCAAGGTGTGGCGGTCCTGCACAACCATCACCTGGGGGTAAACTACCTGCCCGCCAAGACACCTAACAGCAACCCCAATGTCACAGAAGGCAAAATAGAATCATAAGGAAACAACCACCCGAGTCACTGCCTGTTCACCGCTACATCCAGAAGGTGCTGCATCAAAGCTGGGCTGAGAGACTGACAAACCGCTTCTATCTCAAGGCCATTCAGACTGTTATACAGCCATCACTAACCACAGAGATGCTGCTGTCTACATACAGACTTGAAATCATTTGCCACTCTAACAATGGATCACTAGTCACTTTATTAATGCCGCTTTAATAATGAGTTACATATCTGCCTATTCATCCCATATAAATATTCGTTTTTATACCATCTATTGCATCCTTGCCTATTGCCGCTCGGTCATTGCTCATCCATATATTTATATGTACATATTTTTATTCCCATCCCTTTACTTAGATGTGTGTGTATTAGGCTAGTTTTGTGTAATTGTTCGATTACTTCCTTAGATATTGTTTTGCGCTGTCAGAATAGAACACAAAGCATTTTGCTACACTTTCAATAACATCTGCAACCATGTGTATGTGACCAAAAAAATGTGATTTGATTTCACAAACCACAGTGCACAAAGCGAGGTCCATAAGAATGGTTTTACCCGAGATCGGTCAGGAAGAAACTTGACTGGAATGTAACATAGCACTGACCTCAACCCATCAAACACCTTTGGGATTGAATTGGAATGCCGAAATGCGAACCAGGCTAATCCCCAACTCAGACCTCACTAATGCTCTTGTGGCTGAATGCGAGCAGAACCCTGCAGCAATATTTTCCCAAATATGTGGACAACCTTCACAGTAGCAGTGGAGGCTGTTTTAAGCAGCAAAGGGAACCAACCCATATTACTGATAAGGGACAAGGCGGAAGACCCCATATGCGCCAGACACACGGCCAAGAATGGTTGAGCTCTTGATATTTATTATAACCCAAGGGGTCGGTAAATAAGGCAGTTTGGGTACAGGTGAGGTTCATAAACCAGGTCAGAGGTTGCAAAAGTACAGGGCGTTAGACAGTCTCGAGATCAGGACAGGCAGGGTTTCATTAACCAGGTCGACTCCAAACAGTACAAGGTGGTTAGCAGGTTTGAGTCAAGGCAGGACGAATGGTCAGGCAGGCGGTTAGGTTGTCATTACAGGAAGGACTTGGAAAAAACCGAGACTGGGGAAAAATGGGGCTGGAGATAAACGCTGATGACTTGGCACAGCAAGACGAACTGGCACAGAAAGAACAGAAAAACACGGCGTATAAATACACCGGGGATAAATGAGTGACACCTTGGAGGGGTGGAGACAAGTAACAGGACAGGTGAAACCGATCAGGGCGTGACAATTATGATTTTGGAATGAGATGTTTGAACGACCAGTTGTCCATAACTTCTGCGTTTAAGCAGACCACCATAGTCTCTGTGCCCAAGAACGCCAAGGTACACCTGCCTAAATGACTCCGAACTTCACATCTGTAGCCATGAAATGCTTTGGAAAGGCGAATCATAGGCTCACATGAAACACCCATCATCTCAGAAAACCCCTGGGAACCCACTCCAATTCCAAATACCACCGCCAACAGATAAACAGATGACTGCCCTTTCCCACCTGGACAAAAGGAACACCTATGTGAGAATGCTGTTCATTGACTACAGCTCAGCGTTCAACACCATAGTGCCCTCCAAGCTCATCACTAAGCTAAGGACCCTGGGACTGAACACCTCCTTCTGCAACTGGATCCTGGACTTCCGGAGAGGGGCTGCCCCCAAGTTGTAAGGGTAGGCAATAATACATCCGCCACACTGACCCACAACACGGGGGCTCCTCAGGGGTGCGTGCCTTGTCCCTTTATGTACTCCCTATTCACCCAAGACTGTGTGGCCACGCATAACTCCAACACCATCATTAATAAGTATGCCGAAGACACATGGTGGTAGGCTAGATCACCAATCATGATGAGACAGCCTATAGGGAGGAGGTCAGAAACCTGGCAGTGTTGTGCCAGGACAACAACCTCTACCTCAATGTGAGCAAGACAAACAAGCTTATTGTGAACTACAGGAAAAGGAGTGCCGAGCACGCCCCATTCACATCCATGGGACTGGAGTGGAGGTCGAGAGCTTCAAGTTCCTTGGCGTCCACACCACAAAGGACATATCATGGTCCAAACACACAAAAAAAGTTGTGAGTAGGGCTCTGGAGTCTGAAAAGATTTGGCATGGGACCTCAGATCCTCAAAAACGTTAAACAGCTGCTCCATCGAGAGCATCCTGACTGGTTTCATCACAACTTGGTATGGCAACTACTAGGCATCCGACCGCAAGGTGCTACAGAGAGTAGTACGTATGGCCAAGTACATCACTGGGGCTTAGCTCCCTGACATCCAGGACCTCTATACGGCCCTAAAAATTGTCAATGATTCCTGCCACCCAAGTCATAGACTGTTCTCTCTGCTACCGCAAACTTATTTCTTTGCACTGACTCTCTTGCACAGGCTCGATGTAAACTCACTGGAATATAACCACACACTTACACATACTACATTGACACACCAACACACACACACACACACACACACACGGACACACACATATGCATATTTTCATCACACACACACACACACACATTAATTCACACTGTTCACGTACGCTGTTGCTACTCTGTTTATTATCATAGTCACTTTACCCCTACCTACTGTACATGTAAATATTACCTTCATTACCTACACTACCCCGTACCCCTACACATTGACTTGGTACTGGTACCCCTTGTTTATAGCCTCTTTATTGTTATTTTATGTACATATTTTTCCTTTAGTTTATTTAGCACATAACTCTGCATTGTTGGTTAAAAGGGCTCGTAAGTAAGCATTTCACGGTAAGGTCGAAGCCTGTTGTATTTGCCGCATGTGACAAATAAAATTGGATTTGATGTTGTTGTGCAGCATCTGATAAAAGTAGCAAAATAAACACATCAGTTACGTTTGCTCACTTTGTATAGTCTAGTCAGAGTCGTACAGAGCAATTGGTGRATACTAACACAATGTGGGCACTAGAAGCATGTGAGAAAGTGAAGGAAAACACATCCTTACCAGTCTGAGCTGATGAAGCATCCACATTCACCCATACCACCAGACACAGCAGAGTCAGTGATGATTTCATGTTGATCAAATGGTAGATGCAGTAAAAATGGAAGGAGTAGAACATAAATAAACAGTGTCTATCCCAAAGTTAATGTTTGTCTACAGAGTTCCAGCCCCCAGGGAGCACTGAAGAGTGGGGGACTGATCCAAAATACTGGAATACTCAAACATATTGATTTCAATCTATTGCAGTAGAATCACAGGAAATATCACACAGTTTTTGTGAAAATGCTCAATGTAAAACGRCTCTGGCTGGTGGRAGTGCYCTCCAAAACATGGACATACAGTGATTGGACTGCTGTGTCATCACCTCTAGCAATGGGCTAATTATTCTTTCCAAGACATTTTGTGTTGCTATATTCTTTGCTTTGTATTATAAAAGGTTTAATTTTTGGTTGAATAGAACCTAATTTTTGGTTGAATAGAACCTAATTTCTTTTGCCTTAGAAAGATAAAGGTATTGCTAAGCAGCAGAAGGACCTCAGTGTCTGCCAGGATAACTAACTACTACAGTATTTCAGCACAGCTGAAGAGAAAACAACATACAGTTAATTAACCAGGCTCAGTCACGACAGAAGTGGTGTCGGGCTCATAGACCTTAAGCACCAACTGTTTGGGCCTCTTGCAGAAGAATTGTAGTCTTGAAAAGACATGGTTGTGGTGTTACCATTTAAAAAATGTATGGAAGGGATGTAGGGCAACATGCCATTGTTGGTAAAGGTGTCAACCGATTGGGACATAAGTGTTTAGAGACACACTAGTGCAT
>NC_036856.1:40366567-40368776 GCF_002910315.2 Salvelinus sp. IW2-2015 | reverse complement strand
CTTGGGGTTCAGGTGGTCATATCAAACGAGCTTGGGGTTGCAGGTTGTTGGATGTAGCCTGAAGACCAAAGAGTATCTTTCAGACCATATAGTACTGACAATATGCTGTAGCAGAGCCAGGGTGAAATTTCCCTTAAGGCGTGACCAGGCCCTCTAGTGGCCTGGGCCTGTAAACATGACCTGATGACTCCTCCAGTCTCCCAGCAGAACTCTGGAAACACTGAAACAAGGAAGAAGAAGTGGAAGAAGGACAGGAAGAGGCCCCAGCCACAAGCAGCTAGAGAGCAGCAAGGCCCAGTCAAAGGCAGGGAGRAAGTGGTGGRTGTGGCTAGACTGTATGCAGATGTTCCTCTGCCAGAGGCTCATCTTATACGGCAACACCACCGTTGAACTCAAGCCCTGGATTAAAGCTACTGGAGCTGCCTGATGGCCATGAAGCAGATGTCACCATGGACTGTCATCACGTACTGTATGAAGGAACCAATGTGTTACCTAATATTGTTTAGACATGTGTAAAGGATACAATGTGTTACTCAGCAAACTGGATGTAGTCTATCACAGTGCCATCCGTTTTGTCACCAAAGCCCCGTATACTACCCACCACTGCGACCTGTATGCTCTCGATGGCTGGCCCTCACTACGTACTCATTGCCAAACCCACTGGCACCAGGTAATCTATAAGTCTTTGCTAGGTAAAGCCCCGCCTTATCTCAGCTCACTGGTCACCATAGCTACACCCACCAGTAGCACGCGCTCCAGCAGGTATATTTCACTGGTCATCCCCAAAGTCAACACTTCCTTTGGCCGCCTTTCCTTCCCGTTCTCTGCTGCCAATGACTGGAACMAATTGCAATAATCACTGAAGCTGGAGTCGTATATCTCCCTCTCTAACTTTAAGCATCAGCTGTCAGAGCAGCTTACCGATCACTGTACCTATACACAGCAAATCTGTAAATAGCACACCCAACTACCTCATCCCCATATTGTTATTTATCCTCTTCCTCTATTTGCACCCCAGTATCTCTACTTGCACATCATCATCTGCACATCTATCACTCCAGTGTTAATGCGAAATTGTAATAATTTAGCCTCTATGGCCTATTTATTGCCTTACTCCCTACTTTCTACATTTGCACACACTGTACATACATTTTCTATTGTGTTATTGACTGTATGTTTGTTTATGTGTAACTCTGTGTTGTTGTTTTTGTCGCACTGCTTTGCTTTATCTTGGCCAGGTCGCAGTTGTAAATGAGAACTGTGCCTCACTGGCCTTATGGTAAATAAATAAAACATTTGTAGTATGTTGAACTATAACTGTATATACTATACTATTGTCTTTCCAATGTGCTTCTGCTTAATGATGACTGAACCTAATATACAGGCAAAAGAAGGATTTGTCTTGCTGGCCTAACAGCAGCCAAGAGAATGGTTGCCTTACAATGGCAAGCCCCCACACACTCTGCCATGTCAGCAATTTCCTCATTCATAGACATTGCTCACTTGAACTGTCCATCTGTCAACTAATGATGAAAAATCAGACAATGTTGACATTTGGAATACAACTCGACAGCTTAAAATCTACTCTTGACACTGTATGTACATTTGCTTAACTTAATGTTTCTGTTAAAGTTAGTGTTTTTGATCACTCGGTATACGTTCTCTGTCCATTTTTTTTGTTGGGATTATGGAGGGATTATGTAAGGTCTGTGGAGGAAGTAGGGGGGAGGATGCATGTGATTGTGAATCTCTGTTGGTTTGTGTCTTTTTTCCTGTAAACCCCCAAAAAGGTACAAAATGTAAAAACTAAACTATATTATACTATATTGTTCTTCCACTAGTGTTGCAATTATTGTTTTAGCTAAATAATATACATACATATCTACAATATTCTAATATACATACTGTAGGTTTAGAGCTAGCCTCATCTACCAGTGAGGTTAAGGCTTGTGGCTGAGGATAGTTTAGAGCTAGCCTCATCTACCAGTGAGGTTAAGGCTTGTGGCTGTGGATAGTTTAGAGCTAGCCTCATCTACCAGTGAGGTTAAGGCTTGTGGCTGAGGATAGTTTAGAGCTAGCCTCATCTACCAGTGAGGTTAAGGCTTGTGGCTGATGGATAGTTTAGAGCTAGCCTCATCTACCAGTGAGTTAAGGCTTGTGCTGAGGATAGTTTAGAGCTAGCCTCAATCTACCAGTGAGGTTATAGGGC
>NC_036856.1:40362966-40366489 GCF_002910315.2 Salvelinus sp. IW2-2015 | reverse complement strand
GGCTTTGGGGGAGGACCAGTGAAAGATACCTGCTAGAGCGCGTGCCACGGGTGGGTGCTGCTATGGTTACTAGTGAACTGAGATAAGGCGGGGCTTTACCTAGAAAAGACTTATAGATGACCTGGAGCCAGTGGGTTTGGCGACGAATATGAAGCGAGGTCCAGCCAACGAGAGCATACAGGTCACAGTAGTGGGTAGTATATGGGGCTTTGGTGACAAAACGGATGGCACTGTGATAGACTGCATCCAATTAGCTGAGTAGAGTGTTGGAGGCTATTTTATAAATGACATCTCCGAAGTCAAGGATTGGTAGGATAGTCAGTTTTACGAGGGTATGTTTGGCAGCATGAGTGAAGGAGGCTTTGTTGCAAAATAGGAAGCCGATTCTAGATTTAATTTTGGATTGGATATGCTTAATGTGAGTCTGGAAGGAGAGTTTACAGTCTAACCAGACACCTAGGTATTTGTAATTGTCCACATATTCTAAGTCAGAACCGTCCAGAGCAGTGATGCTGGACAGACGTGCAGGTGCAGGCAGCGATCGGTTGAAGAGCATGTATTTAGTTTTACTTGCATTTAAGAGCAGTTGGAGGCCATGAAAGGAGTGTTGTATGGTATTGAAGCTCATCTGGAGGTTAGTTAACACAGTGTCCAAAGAAGGGGCAGAAGTATACAAAATGGTGTCGTCTGCGTAGATGTGGATCAGAGATTCACCAGCAGCAAGAGCGACATCATTGATGTATACAGAGAAAAGGCCCGAGAATTGAACCCCTGTGGCACCCCCATTGAGACTGCCAGAGGTCCGGACAACAGGCCCTCCAATTTGACACCCTGAACTCTGTCAGAGAAGTAGTTGGTGAACCAGGCGAGGCAGTCATTTGAGAAACCAAGGCTATTGAGTCTTTCGATAAGAATGTGGTGATTGACAGAGTCGAAAGCCTTGGCCAGGTCGATGAATACGGCTGCACAGTATTGTCTTTTATCGACGGCGGTTATGATATCATTTAGGACCTTGAGCGTGGCTGAGGTGCACCAATGACCAGCTCGGAAACCAGATTGCATAGCGGAGAAGGTACGGTGGGATTCGAAATGTTCGGAGATCTGTTTGTTAACTTGGCTTTCGAAGACCTTTGAAAGGCAGGCTAGGATAGATACAGGTCTTTAACAGTTTGGGTCTAGAGTGTCTCCCCCTTTGAAGAGGGGGATGACTGCGGCAGCTTTCCATTCTTTGGGGATCTCAGACGATACGAAAGGGAGGCTGAACAGGCCAGTAATAGGGGTACAACAATTGCGGCGGATAATTTTAGAAAGAGAGGGTCCAGATTGTCTAGCCCCGCTGATTTGTAGGGGTCCAGATTTTGCAGCTCTTTCAGAACATCAGCTATCTGGATTTGGGTGAAGGAGAAATAGGGGAGGCTTGGGCAAGTTGCTGTGGGGGGTGCAGGGCTCTTGACCGGGATAGGGGTAGCCAGGTTGAAAGCATGGCCAGCCGTAGAAAAATGCTTATTGAAATTCTCAATTATCGTGGATTTATCGATGGTGACAGTGTTTCCTAGCCTCAGTGCAGTGGGCAGCTGGGAGGAGGTGCTCTAATTCTCCATGGACTTTACAGTGTCCCAGAACTTTTTGGAGTTAGTGCTNAAAAGGTACAAAATGTAAAACTAAACTATATTATACTATACTTGTTCTTCCACTAGTGTTGCAATTATTGTTTTAGCTAAATAATATACATACATATCTACAATATTCTAATATACATACTGTAGGTTTAGAGCTAGCCTCATCTACCAGTGAGGTTAAGGCTTGTGACTGAGGATAGTTTAGAGCTAGCCTCATCTACCAGTGAGGTTAAGGCTTGTGGCTGAGGATAGTTTAGAGCTAGCCTCATCTACCAGTGAGGTTAAGGCTTGTGGCTGTGGATAGTTTAGAGCTAGCCTCATCTACCAGTGAGATTAAGGCTTGTGGCTGAGGATAGTTTAGAGCTAGCCTCATCTACCAGTGAGGTTAAGGCTTGTGAGGGCTACAGTTAGTTTGAATGCTGATAGGCTCCATTAAAACATTTGTATGGTCATTATTGAATCACAAAAGATGTTGAACAACAAATACTGTACTTACACAACCCTTACATAAGTCTGGTTAGCTGTCTATGGACATGGCCTTCAGAATGTTTGTTCCAGGAAGGCAAAATCACTGTTTCCCATAAAGCCATGTTTTCCAGGGGCGAAATGGGAAGGCCAAAATCWATTTCTAMACCTCRGGAGCATGCCAGGGTTTAGCCCATATTACCTTACCAACTAAACAAAACATTAAACGTTTTCTTGCATWTGASAATTKAAAGTCAATATTCCTGCCTTAATGTTCAAGATTCACTCAATGACGATGAGGTAGTTGAAATGCAGGGCAAAGAACACCACAGGAATATTTTTGATAGATATTGTCTGGCTGCTCCAATATTGTTGGACAATCATGAAACCAGGAATCTGTAAATAATTTGAGCATACTATTGACAGGGGTTATTCATTTACATGTTTGTCCAACAAGACAGTAGCCATCACTTTCCGTAAGCTGAGATCAATATGGGAAAAGAGGTAAAGTCATGACCCCATGTATACACTGCTGATGAAAACCAACACTACCTGGGCTAAGTCTACTATGACCAGTACACTTAACAGAGATATGATCCCATGTATACACTGCTGATGAAAACCAACACTACCTGGCTAAGTCTACTATGTACCACTAAACAAAACATTAAACGTTTTCTTGCATTTGAGAATTTAAAGTCAATATTCCTGCCTTAATGTTCAAGATTCACTCAATGACGATGAGGTAGTTGAAATGCAGGGCAAAGAACACCACAGGAATATTTTTATAGATATTGTCTGGCTGCTTCAATATTGTAAAACATACCTGATGATAATATTCCTAGATAACAATGAACTAAAGAGTAGATGAGTAAATATGCCAGAGGCACTTTATTTAATGTTGGACAATCATGAAACCAGGAATCTGTAAATAATTTAGCAAATATTGACAGGGGTTATTCATTTACATGTTCGTCCAACAAGACAGTAGCCATCACTTTCCGTAAGCTGAGATCAATATGGGCAAAGAGGCAAAGTCATGACCCATGTATACACTGCTGATGAAAACCAACACTACCTGGCTAAGTCTACTATGACCAGACACTTAACAGAGATATGACCCATGTATACACTGCTGATGAAAACCAACACTACCTGGCTAAGTTACTATGACAGTACACTTAACAGTGAATGACCCATGTATACACTGCTGATGAAAACCAACACTACCTGGCTAAGTCTACTATGACCAGACACTTAACAGTGAATGATCCCATGTATACACTGCTGATGAAAACCAACACTACCTGGCTAAGTCTACTATGACCAGCACACTTAAACAGTGATATGACCCCATGTATACACTGCTGATGAAAACCAACACTACCTGGCTAAGTCTACTATGACCAGTACACTTAACAGTGACATGATCCCCATGT
>NC_036856.1:40351285-40362941 GCF_002910315.2 Salvelinus sp. IW2-2015 | reverse complement strand
GTGGTAAATAGTGTCTTTTTATTTTCCGTCCAATATGCTCATTGGATGTTCTGTGTGTTCATCAGCTGTTCATCCCAAACTGGATAAGGTTACAAAGGCCCCGAGTTCTGAAACGAGAAGATGGTACAAGAATCAGTGTGTGAAAATGTCCTGAAGATCAGGTGGCATTACAGTTGGGCTCCGTTCCAATTTTCTCCCTCACTCCAATCCCTAGGCCCTTATTACCTCCCCTGGCTAGTCAGAGATCACAGGGGGGCTTTGAAAGGGAATTGATCACAACAATCCACCATGATCTGTGAATGGAAGTGAGCATGGGAATAGGACAGGGATGTGAACGTGTGATTGGATATGAATCAGGTAAACGTTGTTTCAGAGATATAACTAATTCAGGCAGGTCATCTCTCCAACCCAGATCCCGTTACGACACGTCTTGTAGGATAAAAGGCTATTAAGGGTGTAGTAAGACTGGCAGTCATAATGAACTGATTCTCTGTTTCTGTAACATTCTCTGGTACGGCCCATCGTGTCTCCGTTAATGAGATGTGGAGGTGATCCACAGAAATCCTTGGKSTCTAGGAAGACATGAGTGAGGTCATAKAAGTACTAGTGATGAGATGTACCCAGCTGCTTTCATTAACCAGCAAGAATAGCAAACTGTCCAGAAATCTTCCCTACCCTTTCTGAAATGCTTTATTTTGCTTAATGTTGTGTGTGAGTTGTAGATAATTGTAAATCTACTTTAAACAATAAATAACTTGGTTGTGTTGCATTATTTTCCCAATGTGYTAAATCAATACAAATACAATTTACCGTCACAAAGTGGAAAGGAGTGACTCCACTGTCCATTGGTTGAGCAGACGACCTCTGATTCCCCATTCAGAACGTGTCTAGGGTTGCTGCACTCAAACTGTAGCCTGTGTCCATACTTCATGGTGCTGTTGTTTTGGAGAACTCCTAACACATTCACATTATTATTATTATATACTCTTTTTTGAATTTTACCCCCTTTTTCTCCCCAATTTCGTGGTATTCAATTGTTAGTAGTTACTATCTTGTATCATCGCTACAACTCCCATACGTGCTCGGGAGAGACGAAGGTCGAAAGCCATGCGTCCTCCGAAACACAACCCAACCTAGAAATCACTGCTTCTTAACACAGCGCACATCCAACCAGGAAGCCAGCCGCAATGTGCAAGTAGAGATACTGGAGTGCAAAGGAGAAACAAATAAAAAAATGAATAACAATATGGGGATGAGGTAGTTGGATAGGCTATTTACAGATGGGCTATGTACAGGTGCAGTGATCTGTGAGCTGCTCTGAAAGCTGATGCTTAAAGTTAGTGAGGGAGATATGAGTCTCCAGCTTCAGTGATTTTTGCAATTCGTTCCAGTCATTGGCAGCAGAGAACTGGAAGGAAATGTGGACAAAGGAGGAATAGGCTTTGGGGGAGGACCAGTGAAAGATACCTGCTGGAGCGCGTGCCACGGGTGGGTGCTGCTATGGTTTACTAGTGAACTGAGATAAGGCGGGGCTTTACCTAGAAAAGACTTATAGATGACCTGGAGCCAGTGGGTTTGGCGACGAAATGAAGCGAGGGCCAGCCAACGAGAGCGTACGGTCACAGTGGTGGGTAGTTATTGGGGCTTTGGTGACAAAACGGATGGCACTGTGATAGACTCACATTTGCTGAGTAGAGTGTTGGAGGCTATTTTATAAATGACATCTCCGAAGTCAAGGATTGGTAGGATAGTCAGTTTTACGAGGGTATGTTTGGCAGCATGAGTGAAGGAGTGTTTGATGCAAAATAGGAAGCCGATTTCTAGATTTAATTTTGGATTGGAGATGCTTAATGTTCTGGAAGGAGAGTTTACAGTCTAACCAGACACCTATTTGTAATTGTCCACATATTCTAAGTCAGAACCGTCCAGAGCAGTGATGCTGGACAGGCGTGCAGGTGCGGGCAGCGATCGGTTGAAGAGCATGTATTTAGTTTACTTGCATTTAAGAGCAGTTGGAGGCCATGGAAGGAGTGGTGGTATGGAGGTTAGTTAACACAGTGTCCAAAGAAGGGCAGAAGTATACAAATGGTGTCGTCTGCATAGATGTGGATCAGAGATCACCAGCAGCAAAGAGCGACATCATTGATGTATACAGAGAAAGGCCCGAGAATTGAACCTCGTGGCACCCCATTGAGACTGCCAGAGGTCCGGACAACAGGCCCTCCGATTTGACACACTGAACTCTGTCTGAGAAGTAGTTGGTGAAACAGCCGAGGCAGTCATTTGAGAAACCAAGGCTATTGAGTCTTCGATAAGAATTGGTGATTGACAGAGTGGAAAGCCTTGGCCAGGTCGATGAATACGGCTGCACAGTATTGTCTTTTATCGATGGCGGTTTATGATATCGTTTACCTGTTTACCTTGGACCCTTGAGCGTGGCTGAGGTGCACCCATGACCAGCTCGAAAACCAGATTGCATAGCGGAGAAGGTACGTGGGGTTTCGAAATGTTCGGATATGTAACGACTCTCCTCCTCCTTCATTCATCCGAAGAAGGGAGCAGGGATTAAACCAAGGTGCAGCGGGTTGTGAATACATATAGATTTATTTGCTGACGAAGACGAACACAAAAACTTATACTTGCATAAACTACAAAACAACAAACGACGTTAAACAGACCTGAACTGGTGAACATAAAAAAACAATGCACTCATGAACAGGAAAGACGAACGAGAGACGAGACAGTACCGTGTGGTGCAATAAACACAGACACAGCGACAACCACCCACCACACACAATGTGGAAACACCTCCTATGTATGTCTCTCATCAGGAAAACGAAAACCTGCCTCGATGAGAGCCATACAAGGTCAATTAAACCTGACACTTAACATAGAACAAACACAGACTGCCCACCCATCTCACGTCCTGACCGACTAAACACAACAATACAAAAGGAAAACAAGGTCAGGAACGTGACAGAACCCCCCTTAAGGTGCGAACTCCGGACGCACCATAAAAAAAGTCTAGGGGAGGGTCTGGGTGGGCATCGTGTCCGCGGCGGCGGCTCTGGCGCAGGACGTGGATAAATCCCGCTTTGTGGCCTCCTCAAGGTGGCGACCCTCGCCACGACTTGGACGTGGAAACCCTAGACATGGGTCCCGCTGGATTTTAGGGGCAGCCCGGACTGGGGCGGCAGGCATCCGGGACTGAGGGACAACCGGACTGGCTGCGATCCTGGCTGGCTGGCTGGCGATCCTGGCTAGCTGCTCTGGCTGGCTCTGCGGCCTGGCACGGCTCTGGAGGCTTGGCTGCTGGCTGGTCTGGCTGGCGGAAGGCTTGGTGTCTGGCTGGCGGACTGGCTGAGTCCTGGCTGGCGGAGCTCTGCTGATCCGTCGGAGCGGCGGCATCTGGCTGACTCCGGTCTGGCGGAAGGCTCTGGCTTGATCCGGTCTGAGGGTGATGCCGGTCGGCGGAAGGCTCTGGCTGATCCGGGGATCTGGCGGGAAGGCTCTGGCTGATCCGTGTTGGCGGAAAGGCTTCTGGCTCGGATCGCGAGTCGCTGGATCCGTGAAGGCTCTGGTGGATCGGTTCTGCTGGAAGGCTTGGCTGATCCGGTCTGGCGGAAGGCTCTTCGGTGGGGAGCTTGGCGATCGGTCTGGCGGAAGCGCTCTTCTAGCGGCTCCTGTCTGGCGAGAAGGCTCGCGGCTCTCTGTCTGGCGGACAGCTCTGTAGGCTCTGGCAGACGGGCGGCTTTGCAGGCTCATGGCAGACGGGAGCTCTGCAGGCTCATGACAGACGGGCAGCTTTGCAGGCTCATGAGCAGTTCAGCGCCGTTGGGCAGACGGCAGTTCAGGCGCCATTGGCAGACGGGCAGTTCAGGCCGCGCGGCAGACGGGCAGTGCAGGCGCCGTGGGCAGACGGGCAGTTCAGGCGCCGCTGGCCAGACGGGCAGTTCAGGCGCCGCTGGGAGACGGGCAGTTCAGGCGCCGCTGGGCAGCGGCAGTTCAGGCGCCGCTGGGCAGACGGGCAGTTCAGGCGCCCGCGGGCAGACGGGCAGTTCAGCGCCGCTGGGCAGACGGGCAGTTCAGCGCCGCGCTGGCAGATGGGCACACCTGTAGGAGGAGACGAGAGACAGCCTGGTGCGTGGGGCTGCCACAGGACCAGGCTGGAGAGACCTACAGGAGCTTGATGTTAAGAGGCACCTGAAGGACCGGGCTGTGGGGGAGTACTGGAGCTCTGGTGCACAGCTTGGCACCACTCCCCCAGGCTGGAATACTACACCAGCCCGTACCCTCCAGAGTGCAGGCACAGGTTGAACCGGCTGTGGATGAGCACTGGAGATCCTTTAGTGACCCGTTATTTCACACGACTTCCTCTTAGGCATCATTTGCCGCGTACGAGCGGAGCGTAGCATAGGACGCATGCACCCTCCAGCGCTCCGGAGCACAGCACGCAGAGCCGGCGCAGGATACCCTGGACCGAAACTGCGTACCGGAGACCAGACGCGCTGAGCAGGCACATATGCCCGGCTGGATGCCCACACTCCACATGACACTTTCGGGGGGCTGCTCTATAGCGCACCGGGCTATGGACGCACTGGCGACACCGTGCCCTAACCGCATAACACGGTGCCTGACCAGTGACGCGATGCTTATATAAGCACGAGGATTGCGCTCAGGTCTGCTACCTGTTGCCACACTCCTCTCTAAAAATTCTGGGGTTGCCTCTCGTACCTGTCCCGCTGCCGTGCTGCCTCCTCATATGCCGCCGCTCAGCTTTCGCTTCTCCAGCTCAGCTTTGGGGCGGCGATACTCCCCAGCCTGTGCCCAGGGTCCTTCTCCGTTCAACTCGTCCTCCCAAGTCCACAAGTCTTGGATTTCTGCGGTTGCTGTCCTTTTCCGCCGCTGCTTGGTTCTGGTAATTTGGTGGGTGGTTCTGTAACGACTCTTCCTCCTCTTCATCCGAAGAGGAGGAGGGATTAAACCAAGGTGCAGCGGGTTGTAATACATATAGATTTATTTGCTGACGAAGACGAACACAAAAACTTATACTTGCATAAATTACAAAACAACAAACGACGTTAAACAGACCTGAACTGGTGAACATAAAAAACAATGCACTCATGAACAGGAAAGAACGAACGAGAGAGAGACGAGGTGTATTGTGCAATAAACACAGACACAGCGACAACCACCCACCACAAACAATGTGAAACAACCTCCCTATGTATGTCTCTCAATAGAGGAAAACGAAAACACCTGCCTCTGATTGAGAGCCATACAAGGTCAATTAAACCTGACACTTAACATAGAACAAACACAGACTGCCCACCCATCTCACGTCCTGACCCACTAAACACAACAATACAAAAGGAAAACAAGGTCAGGAACGTGACAGGAGATCTGTTTGTTAACTTGGCTTTCGAAGACCTTAGAAAGGCAGGCTAGGATAGATACAGGTCTTTAACAGTTTGGGTCTAGAGTGTCTCCCCCTTTGAAGAGGGGGATGACTGCGGGGCTTTCCAATCTTTGGGGATCTCTGATGAACGAAAGAGAGGCTGAACAGGCCAGTAATAGGGGTTACAACAATTGCGGCAGATAATTTAAAGAGAGGGTCCAGATTGTCTAGCTCCGCTGATTTGTAGGGGTCCAGATTTTTCAGCCTTTCAGAACATCAGCTATCTCGATTTGGGTGAAGGAGAAATGGGGGAGGCTTGGGAAAGTTGCTGTGGGGGTGCAGGGCTCTTGACCGGGAGTAGGTAGCACAGGTGGAAAGCATGGCCAGCATAGAACAATGCTTATTGAATTTCTCAATTATCGTGGATTTATCGGTGGTGCAGTGTTTCCTAGCCTAGTGCAGTGGGCAGCTGGGAGGAGGTGCTCTATTCTCCATGGACTTTAGAGTTACCCAGAACTTTTTGGAGTTAGTGCTACAGGATGCAAATTTCTGTTTGAAAAGAGCTAGCCTTTGCTTTCCTAAATGCCTGGTGTACATTGGTTCCTAACTTCCCTGAAAAGTTACATATCGCGGGGGCTATTCGATGCTAATGCTGTACTGCACAGGATGTTTTTGTGCTGGTCAAGGCGGTCAGGTCTGGAGTGAACCAAGGGCTATATCTGTTCCTGGTTCCACATTTTTTGAATCTTTTGAAATTCCTCAACATACTCAAAACGTTCTACAGCTGCACCATCGAGAGCCTCCTGACTGGTTGCATCACTGCCTGGTATGGCAACTGCTTGGCCTCCGACCGAAAGACACGACGGAGGGTAGTGCAAACGGCCCAGTACATCACTGGGCCAAGCTTCCTGCCATCCAGGACCTCTACACCAGGCGGTGTCAGAGGAAGGCCTGACAATTGGCAAAGACTCCAGCCACCCTAGTCATAGACAGCTCTCTCTGCTACAATGCGGCAAATGATACCGGAGCGCGAAGTCTAGGTCCAAGAGGCTTCTGAACAGCTTCTACCCCCAAGCCATAAGACTCCTGAATATCTAGTTAAATGGCTACCCAGACTATTCACATTCCCCTCCTCCCCCTCCCCACACCACTGTCACCTCCTGTTTGTCATCTATGCATAGTCACTTTAATTAAACTAAGTAAGACCTGGATGGACCACTCCCTGTGTTTTGGTTAGCGCGCCAGGAGGTTGTAAAGGTTAGGTAAGTAGTGGGTAGGACTCAACTTTTACTTTTTTGCTTTGGTTCCGTCCAGCCCCTTTTACCCACATTACCGTGTTATGGAAAAAATTCCCTGTAAACGGATATAGTCTCCTTCATCTTACCCGCACCTACAATCACATACCTCTTTCACTCCACGGGGACTTGAGTTGTAGCAGGGTGTTGCATTCCCTCCAAGAGGTGTAAGTAACACATGTCAGTTAAGAACAAATTCTTATTTACAATGATGGCCTACCACCGGGCAAACCTGGACGACGCTGGGCCAATTGTGTCGCCGCCCGTACTGTGACTCCCGTATCACTGCCTGGTTGTGACTACAGCCTTGAATTGAACCTGTGTTCCGCCTCATGCGCTGAGATGCATGTGCCTGAGACCGCCTCTGCACCACGTCTCAGGACATCCGCACGATGCGGTTTGTCCAATATAAGCCTAACTCAATACAACAAATTTCATAACATTATATTAAATGTTTTGCGTTGCATATAATTTAAGGGCAATTTCCTGCCTTAATGTTCAGGGAATACATGGCAAGGAACACCACAGACATTTAAATAGTATTATTGTCTGGCGGCTTCAGTATCGTGTAAAATTTCATTGATTAGGAAAATATGACCAAGATGAACTAAAGTAGTACATGAATAAGATTACTACAGTTCGATGTGTAGTTTCAATCAATTACATATTGCGCAGTCGTTCGTTATCAAGTAAGATCACTGTCCATTGCTAAGCTGAGATCAGCCGCCAGAGGCAAATTCCAGGAAATGTGCAAAAAAAACATCGACACAACAGACATACTTACTATTTCGTCCGTAGAGACGCTGGAGAAGATCTACTCTACAGTAGCTATAGGTGAGTGGTGTTATAGAGTAGATCTAACTGATGTTAAAGAACAACTTTTGACAGGCGATGACTGACCTGAGAAAATAGTTAATGTATAGTGTCTGTTATGGTTAAAACTGGAATGCATCAGTAGTTCTGCTTTGTAAACATCTAGTTAAAGTGCACCTTCTCTGCTTTGAAACTGATAGAACTATCCTTGACCAAGACTCACATCTCTTGTAGCACAACACTGTTGCTCTACTAAGTAGGTATTATATTCTCAGATTTCATAATTAATCACTTTAACAGCTGGGAGATACAGGAGAATATTCACACATTATAGAGCGTGTTTGGTCTAATCCTGAAATGCTTATTGGTTAAGACCGCATTCCAGCCGGTGCTTTATTCCCACAAGCTACCACCGGGCTAAATCTATGATGTTAAAATGTCTATTTACTCTGTTCCAACTGACTGCGCAATCCACTGTCTCATCAGCCCAGCCAGGCAATTTATAAACTTGATAGAAGGATATTCACACAATCACATCACTTTGTACTTAATACAACACATGTACCATTTTAGTCTAGCTTTTATGATAGCTGTAATGTTATTATATGAGTGAAGCTGAGACTGATATGATTTTGAAAGATAATGTTATTTTTTTACAATGATGATAAAATGTCAAATGTTGAAAAAAGACACTACACGTCATTACTGGCTGGCTCACATTTTTTCTAAACCTAAATTAAACAAGCGACAAAAGCACCACAAAAGCAAATGAGTCGTTCTCCTTGCATGATAAAGGCGCTTTGTAAGATCTT
This sequence comes from Salvelinus sp. IW2-2015, assembly GCF_002910315.2. Lineage (NCBI taxonomy): Eukaryota > Metazoa > Chordata > Actinopteri > Salmoniformes > Salmonidae > Salvelinus > Salvelinus sp. IW2-2015. The sequence goes on along the minus strand of NC_036856.1, from coordinate 40,354,623 downwards.
GAATTTGATGAGGGAACATCATGACTTCTGTACAAATCGAAATCACATGACAAGATATAATCAGTCGGGTTGGCAGTAATATGTGCGTCACTACTACAATAGATCAGGCTGTGGGAGTTAATACTGCTGATCACACTACTACAAATAGATCAGTCTGGAAGTTAATTACTGCTGATTGTTTTCAGGCTACCTCTTTACTAGATTAAGAGGATCTATCTTTATGAGAAGTTGTTTACACCTCGACCTTAAGTGACCTTTTATACATCTTGGATGGTTCACTACATCGATTGGAAGAGAATGATTTACAGGCTAGCTTGATGTGATCACTCCAGAAGTAGTTCTGGGTGATGCTCTTCACAGTGCCATGTGAAGTCATTGAGCCTCACGCGGCATATTCATCTTACATTATTGTTTTATGAGTAATAAGTCTGGATAGTACTGTTTACATCGTCTTGTTACTAGATTACCTTAAGTTTCACCATTACTGTTTATAAACTGTTTACGGAGGGATAAGGCCCTGTGCTGGTCGCTCATATACCTGTTTACTTCCCATAATTGTTTATAATCCAGCTTGCACTTCGATAACTGAGATAGAGATATAGCATCGTTTAGAAACATCAACTCCGTTGGGTTCATTTTCCAATGAGTGTGGATACTAAATATTGACTTCAGACAGGATAGCCCGCTACTGCTTGACATAGTACTGAGGAAACAGTGGGTCCTTGCCTGAATTTTTCCTAGGACAGGCGATTTGCGTCGGTGGTCTGAGTTTAATCATATTTAACTGTTAACTCCACTTATGTATCTTGCGCTCTATCTACACTATGAATAACTGACGGCTACCTAAAAAGCCAGGGAAGTAACAAGAGGGAGCGGTGGTAAGTTTTGGTTAACAGGGCACAGAAGGTTGTTGAGGCGACTTATAGTGGCTAAGATGAATTATATTTATGCAACAGGGATATCGATTGAATGGTGTTCTTTTAGATAAAACTTACATCATTCAGATAAGTGGAGTTAAATACTGATCATCTTGTCACTTGGTTATGATGGGATCCACAGGGCTAAGAATGGTCTACGGCATCTCACTGGAGCGTCCTAGCATTCCATTTTATTTAGAGTTGGTGATGTTACCTGTTGGCTTAGGAGTCGTTACTGAGAGAATTACATCTACACCGTGAAATTGCCGGTGTTCGCTTACATTGATATAATACACTCTCCACTATAGGTAGTCGTTTGGTGATTCAGCGGTCTCCCAGGTGTACTGCGTGGTACCCTCGCTCATCAAGGTCGACAACCTCTCACCATCAATTTGTTAGTAACTAATTTTTGGGCCATACCAAAAACGTGTGTACTATTTATCCGGATAATTATTGGGCCTCTTCCTGCAATCGAATAATACCTTTTTTCACCGTGCCGCAATATAATCTGTAAATATTTCTGTAAAACGCGCAATGGGGCTAATGCCTAAACAAGGTATGGTCTTACCTGGATGTGATGAGGGGAGGAGAATTAGGAAGGTGTCCAATGACAATTCTCAATGACACCATTGGGGTTAAATAATCATTTTTTTCCTGTTTGAATAGGTGCTTGTTCCATAGTAGAGTAACTCTAAGAGCACTGTTTGAAATAAAGGTGCCTGTTCATAGTAGCTCCGTCCACTTCTAAAGGCTTGCTCTGGAATAGGTGTCTGGTCATCAGTAGATTTAGGTACACTCTCTAACTGAACTTAACTGCACCTCATGTGGTTGTAGACACTTGTTTTATCAAATACTCGTGTGACGTTTCGCACATGTTTGCTTTGGTTGGGACGAATGGTCCTCAGCTTTCCTATTATCACTCAGGACCATTTTTTTTTAACGTCACCTCTATTTCATTAGAGGGACTTCCGCGACATGGTTCGATTTTATATTCACTTTCCAATGCCACTATATATTATTTTTTTATCACAGGATTTTAACAAACGTTGACAAATTGTCAAACTTTAGGTGGAGGATCACATTGAACGCCTTGCGCTTCAAGATGATGAAGCGATGACTGATGTACAGGCATCTACGTAGGTATTAAAACATAACACCAGCTGACAATAAACAGAGACCACTTACTCTGTATAGTTGGATATATATCCATGTGGCTTCCCTGGGGTCCGGTTTGTCCCCATTATTACGGAGGTCCAGGGCGTCGTGTTTCGAGGGCGAAGCTTCTACTTCACCTCTTCTCCCGAGTCCTGTGGGGAGTTTGGCGGGACCCTGGTGTTGGGGAAGGGGTAATACATGTTTTCTTAATCGGGTTGTGGAAACTGGGCCTCCACCATATCAGGCACTTTCCCACAAGTTGTCCTGTGTGTTGTCAATATTTACGATAACGTAGGTTTCAGTAGAAATCTGAGTGAGGAGAAGCAGAGATGTCAAGGGGAGAACGTCAGAAAGAGAGTGTAAAAATAAAAGAGAGTATTGCAACCCTGACCTGGGAGCACGTTGGTCCACTAGGAACGAGCACCAGCCTTTGCTATGGAGCCCTGCGTAACGGTCACCTCGTCACGGTTCGGAAACCAGAGCTTGGTGGACCCCCGTTCCTTCACAGGACACGTTGTCTGAACGCAGGGAACTCGGCCCTGGATGTTCAGCCTGGCACCACAGTCTTACACGGCTGCCGAACGTCTGGGAAAAAGGGATGGAAGAAAGAGAGGGAAAGGAGGAAGAGGAGAGGATGGAAGAGGAGAACCAGTTTAAACAGACATCTGACAACCACATACTTCCTGCTGAGGTTGCGGGAATTCTGTGTTTTTTGTCCTCACACCTATCTCAGGCCTGCGGATCTTGAGTATGAGGCTGTGTGATATCATGAAGCGGGGGCGTATGGATAGAGAGCTATAGCCAGGGTTTAGAGGAGGGCAGATGGATATGCAATAGAAAGATAAAGAGAACCCGTGGCCTGGTGGCAGGGCCAGACAAAACTACTTTTAGACTTGAGTATGATCGAGTGACTCTGGAGGTTGCTGATCCTATTTTGGATGGAGAATCTGGATTTTGGTTACGGCTTGGGCAGTGGACCTAGACTAGAAATGAGTACTCACAGAGTTCATCCGACCGGGGTGATCAAGGACTGGCCCTGCTCTTCAACACTATTACAGTTAAATATGAGGAGATTAATTAGTGCATAGCAGATATTAAATTTAAATTGATTTCAATACAAAGAAACCAACATAGAGTTATGGGTCTCATACCAGAAGATTTCCAGAAGGTACACCTAATCACCAAAAGTATGTGAACCTTCAAAATTAGGTTGGATTTTCGGATCTCGCTTTTTAAGCCACATCCGGGTAACGATTTTAAAGTCGG
>NC_036856.1:40299385-40351260 GCF_002910315.2 Salvelinus sp. IW2-2015 | reverse complement strand
TGGCTTTAGCGCCAACCGCTCCTCTCTAAAAATTCTGGGGTTGCCTCTCGTACCTGTCCCGCTGCCGTGCTGCCTCTCATATCGCCGCCGCTCAGCTTTCGCTTCCTCCAGCTCAGCTTTTGGGGCGGCGATACTCCCCAGCCTGTGCCCAGGGTCCTTCTCCGTTCAACTCGTCCTCCCAAGTCCACAAGTCCTGGGATTTCTGCGGTTGCTGTCCTTTCCCGCTGCTTGGTTCTGGTAATTTGGTGGGTGGTTCTGTAACGACTCTCCTCCTCCTCTTCATCCGAAGAGGAGGAGCAGGATTAAACCAAGGTGCAGCGGGTTGTGAATACATATAGATTTATTTGCTGACGAAGACGAACACAAAAACTTATACTTGCATAAATTACAAAAAACAAACGACGTTAAACAGACCTGAACTGGTGAACATAAAAAAAATGCACTCATGAACAGGAAAGAACGAACGAGAGCGAGACAGTACGTGTGTGTCAATAAACACAGACACAGCGACAACCACCCACCACAAACAATGTGAAACAACCTCCCTATGTATGTCTCTCAATCAGAGGAAAACGAAAACACCTGCCTCTGATTGAGAGCCATACAAGGTCAATTAAACCTGACACTTAACATAGAACAAACACAGACTGCCCACCCATCTCACGTCCTGACCCACTAAACACAACAATACAAAAGGAAAACAAGGTCAGGAACGTGACAGGAGATCTGTTTGTTAACTTGGCTTTCGAAGACCTTAGAAAGGCAGGCTAGGATAGATACAGGTCTTTAACAGTTTGGGTCTAGAGTGTCTCCCCCTTTGAAGAGGGGGATGACTGCGGCGGCTTTCCAATCTTTGGGGATCTCTGATGATACGAAAGAGAGGCTGAACAGGCCAGTAATAGGGGTTACAACAATTGCGGCAGATAATTTTAGAAAGAGAGGGTCCAGATTGTCTAGCTCCGCTGATTTGTAGGGGTCCAGATTTTTCAGCTCTTTCAGAACATCAGCTATCTCGATTTGGGTGAAGGAGAAATGGGGGAGGCTTGGGAAAGTTGCTGTGGGGGGTGCAGGGCTCTTGACCGGGGTAGGGGTAGCCAGGTGGAAAGCATGGCCAGCCATAGAACAATGCTTATTGAATTTCTCAATTATCGTGGATTTATCGGTGGTGACAGTGTTTCCTAGCCTCAGTGCAGTGGGCAGCTGGGAGGAGGTGCTCTTATTCTCCATGGACTTTACAGTGTCCCAGAACTTTTTTTGAGTTTGTGCTACAGGATGCAAATTTCTGTTTGAAAAAGCTAGCCTTTGCTTTCCTAAATGCCTGTGTACATTGGTTCCTAACTTCCCTGAAAAGTTACATATCGCGGGGGCTATTCGATGCTAATGCTGTACTGCACAGGATGTTTTTGTGCTGGTCAAGGGCAGTCAGGTCTGGAGTGAACCAAGGGCTATATCTGTTCCTGGTTCCACATTTTTTGAATCTTTTGAAATTCCTCAACATACTCAAAACGTTCTACAGCTGCACCATCGAGAGCCTCCTGACTGGTTGCATCACTGCCTGGTATGGCAACTGCTTGGCCTCCGACCGAAAGGCACGACGGAGGGTAGTGCAAACGGCCCAGTACATCACTGGGGCCAAGCTTCCTGCCATCCAGGACCTCTACACCAGGCGGTGTCAGAGGAAGGCCCTGACAATTGGCAAAGACTCCAGCCACCCTAGTCATAGACAGCTCTCTCTGCTACCATGCGGCAAATGATACCGGAGCGCGAAGTCTAGGTCCAAGAGGCTTCTGAACAGCTTCTACCCCCAAGCCATAAGACTCCTGAATATCTAGTTAAATGGCTACCCAGACTATTCACATTCCCCCCTCCTCCCCTCTCCACACCACTGTCACTCTCTGTTGTCATCTATGCATAGTCACTTTAATTAAACTAAGTAAGACCTGGATGGACCACTCCCTGTGTTTTGGTTAGCGCGCCAGGAGGTTGTAAAAGGTTAGGTAAGTAGTGGGTAGGACTCAAACTTTTACTTTCTTTGCTTTGGTTCCGTCCAGCCCCTTTTACCCACATTACCGTGTTATGGAAATAAATTCCCTGTAAACGGATATAGTCTCCTTCATCCTTACCCGCACCTACAATCACATACCTCTTTCACTCCACGGGGACTTGAGTTGTAGCAGGGTGTTGCATTCCCTCCAAGAGGTGTAAGTAACACATGTCAGTTAAGAACAAATTCTTATTTACAATGATGGCCTACACCGGGCAAACCTGGACGACGCTGGGCCAATTGTGCGCCGCCCTATGTGACTCCCTATCACTGCCTGTTGTGATACAGCCTTGAATTGAACCTGTGTTCCGCCTCATGCGCTGAGATGCAGTGCCTGAGACCGCTGCACCACTCAGGAACCCCTCATGCAAGGGTTTGTCCAATATTAGCCTATCAACTAAACAAAACATTCATAACATTATATTAAATGTTTGCTTGCATATAATTTAAGGGCAATATTCCTGCCTTAATGTTCAGGAATACATGGCAAGGAACACCACAGGGACATTTTAATATATATTGTCTGGCGGCTTCAGTATCGTGTAAAATACTTGATGAAACTCCCAGATGAACTAAAGACTAAATGAAATAAAACACATTCATGTTGTACAATCAATTATATATGGATGTGTTTGTTCAAGACAGTTTCCAGTAATCACTTCCAGTAAGCTGAGATCGCCAGAGGCAAGAAGTAAAGCAAAAAAACATGACCAACAGACATTACTTATACTGTCCTGAGACGCTGGAGAAGATCTACTCTAGTAGCTATAGGTGGATGATAAGAGACAACTGATTTACAAGAACAATGACAGGTGATACTGACCTGAGAAATAGTTTAATGTCTATTTGTTAGGTTAACATCTGTAAATCATCTTATTCTGCTTTGTAAAGACTCATGGAGACAACGTGTCATCTCTTTTCCACAACTTTATTGTCTTCCTTGATAAGGACAATCATAACAACNACCGCATTCCAGCCGGTGCCTATTCCACAAGCTACCACCGGCTAAATCTATGATGTTAAAATGCCTATTTACTCTGTTCCAACTGACTGCGCAATCCACTGTCTCATCAGCCCAGCCAGGCAATTTATAAACTTGATAGGATATTCACACAATCACATCACTTTATACTAATACAACAAATGTACTATTTTAGTCTAGCTTTAGATAGCTGTACTGTTATTATAGTGAAGCTGAGACTGATATGCTTTGAAAGATACTGTTATTTTGTTTCAATGATGATACAATGTCAAATGTTGAAAGACACTACATTCAGTATTCCATTACATATCCAGTATTCCATTACTGGCTGGCTCACATTTTTTCTAAACCTAAATTAAACAAGCGACAAAGACACCACCAAAGCAAATGGGTCTTCTCCTTGGGAACATCGAGGGAACATCATGACTCTGTAGGAATGAAATCACATGACAAGATAATCAGTCGGTTGAGTAATACTGCTGATCACTCCTACTATAGATCAGAGTCTGTGGAGTAACACTGCTGATCACTACTACAATAGATCAGTCTGTGGAGTAATACTGCTGATCACTACTACAATAGATCAGTCTGTGGAGTAATACTGCTGATCACTACTACAATAGATCAGTCTGTGGAGTAACACTGCTGATCACTAATACTATAGATCAGAGTCTGTGGTGTAATACTGCGACCACTCCTACCATAGAGGATATTAGACAGTGTTTAACCATCTGTGTGTCAATGATTGGAGAAATGATTCCTGCTTGATGTGATGTTATACTCCAACATGTTTCTGTTATGCTTCACTGATAAGCCATCACTCACTGTTCATATTACTGTTTATAATAGTGATTATAGTACTGTTTACAATACTGTTTATAATACTGTTCATAGTACTTTTTTATAATACTGTTTATAATCCTGTTTATAATATGGTTCATAATACTGTTTGTAGTACTTTTCATAACTGTTTATAATACTGTTGATAACTGTGTATAATACTGTTCATAATACTGTTTATAATGCTGTGTATAATATGGTTAATAATACTGTTTATACTGTGTATAATACTGTTTATAATACTTGACTTCAGACATTTGCTCTGCCTTCACTCCTACTACAGGTTTGTGTGATTTTAGGACATGCCAATCTCCTTAATTTAACTTACCCATTCTGTTCATCATCTACCTACGATGGCTACCTAAAAAGCAAAGAACAAATTATTTTGGTTATACAGTCAGAAGGTTACACATAGTGGCCTTATTGAATATTATCAAACAGGTTGATTGATTTTAATTTAAAAAAATTCAATCAAAATGAGTAAATACTATCCATTTGTATTGTATTAATCTACAGTAGATGGCTCACAGTGTAACGGGCTTCCTCCTTCTCTTCATCCGAAGAGGAGTAGCAAGGATCGGACCAAAGTGCAGCGGGGTGTGAATTCATAATGATTTATTAGACAAACGACGAAACACGAAATAACACTTTAGAAATACAAAATAACAAAACGAACTAAACAGACCTAAACTTACGAACTTACATGAAAACGAAGAACACACGAACAGGAACAGACAAACCGAAACAGTCCCGTGTGGTAACATGTACTGACACGGAAGACAACCACCCACAAACAAACAGTGTGAAAACACCTACCTTAATATGGCTCTCAATCAGAGGAAACGCCAAACACCTGCCTCTAATTGAGAGCCATACCAGGCAACCCATTAACCCAACATAGAAAACACATAACATAGACTACCCACCCAAAACTCACGCCCTGACCAATTAAACACATACCAAACAACAGAAAACAGGTCAGGAACGTGACACACAGGGCATCCTGGACTTATGCATTCCATATATTAGATGATGTTAACCTGTTAATGTTGAGAGAATGACTATCTTACACTGATGGGTGTTCCTTTACATGATATGAACTTACATATAGGTATGTGTTCTCCATACTGTATCGCTCCATCATCACACTTCACCTCAATTTCTTCTGTATTCCTTAGAAGTATTTTGTATTTATGGTAATATCCCTCTTTGCAATGAAGAGTCTTTTTTTCACCGTGCGCAATATTCTCTTTCTTGCGTAAATTCTGTAGATTGTACTCTTCATCAAAAGTGGAAATCTCACAAGGCCCTGATGGAAATGAAACCCAGTAATTATTTTATTCCCTTAATGTACAGTACATATTCATACATTTATATACTCATATACACTTGACATGTAGATATTACATCATGTTCATACCAGTTGAAAAGAATGTACTTACGTAAACACTTTGGAGGTCTCGGCCATTTTCCATTCTGACATCTGATGCTGCCTGTGAAACTCAGTGTATAATCCAAGTTACATTGGTAGGAAACCTCTGTAATAACATCTTCAACATCTCTCTTTTCCTTGGTGTAATCTCCATTAGTAATAGGAGGAGGATCAGGACAGCTTGCTAGATTAAACAGGGATCATAATACCGTAACATGAAAATACATTACAATGATACAGTACCATGATAATACAGTACAGTACCATGATAACAGTAGCATAATCATGATAGTGCTATTTTAATACAGTACCATGATACAGTAGCAGGATAATACAATACAATGAAAATAAATGACAATGATTCAATACCATGATAATACAATACTGTACAATGATACAGTACAGTACCATGATAATACAGTACCATAGACTTAAGACTTACCTTTACACTCAATTGGCATGTGCCATTTTCCATTCTTGCAAGTTGTATTTCCTCCAGGTCCTGTGTATGGGCTAATGCATTTATAATCTATTTGGTTCCCATTTTCGTATCTCTCTAGCACTTGGTCAAGAATCAGAAATGTTTTCCCTGCGCCCTCAGGCTTCCCACAGTACTCTGTAGGTGAAGCACAGCATGTTTGAATTATCAAATTACAATCAAATACCAGAGACAAAAGTGGCAGAGAATGACTGTGTGGTTAGAACCATAGTCAAGGGCCAATGTACAGTATATTCAGAGAATGTAACTGGGGCAATTTGTGATATATACTGTGAATATGCGATGAATCTCATCCATGATCATATCTAGGAATACTACACTATAATGAATTATAGCAAAAAACAACAGCAACTATCTCAAAGTGGACACATTGGGGACATATTGAGAAACTATAAATCAGAGATGTATATTTCTGTAATACCAAGCAAAGCCTTAACAAGGATTCCTGATTGTGTGAGGGGAGAAAAAGGGTGTTATATGTTAAGGAACTTTTCATCTCAATGAACATTTAAATATCATTTTTTTCCTGTTTGAATAGGTGCTGTTCATAGTAGAGTAACTCTAAACTGAATTACTGCATCAGTTTTAAACTTTTATCAATACTTACGTTTGCATGTTGGTGGTGGAGTTGTCCAGTTCCCATTTTCACAAGTAATCTTTTTAAGTCCCTCTATTTCAAAGGACTTGCGACATTCATAATTCACTTCAAATCCATCTATATATGTATTTTGATAAGGGATTTTAACAATTGCATTTTCAACTTTAGGTGGAGGATCACATTGAACGCCTTGCGCTTCAAGAGAAGAAAATACTGATGTAAGATTAGTGGGTAGAAAACATACACACAGTACATAAACAGAACAACTACCTCTGTAATTACATAATATCATATGGGCTTCTGGGTCCTTTTCCCCAAACTATTCCAACATATAGTAAACATACAGTGAAGCATGACTGGCCACTGCATACAATTAAAATCAAGTGATTATTTCAAATGAACAAAACTTTTAACAACTACTCACGTTCACAAGCTGGTAATGGTGTTTTCCATTCTCCATCGTTACATGTTATAGTCATCTTTTCAGATGTGTATCCATCTTTGCAATCAATTGTAACAGTTTGTTCATTGTTATAGACTTCACTGTGAGGAACTTTTTTTGTGTTGGGAATGACAGGGAATCGGCCACATCGTGATTGATCTAGAGAGAAAGAGTATTGAGATTGAGTTTCAGACCAATCTAGCGAAGGAAATGCATTCTACTGTTCTTGTTTGTGGAGTTGTTGAAAAACGAGTTTTAATGACTCCAATCTAAGTGTATGTAAACTTCCAACTCCAACTGTACCATGGGCACATTGACCACAATCATGAGGCTTTGTGTGATGATGAAGACCCTTATTATCCCCACCACATTCTGATGAACACCACTGACACCCATGAATCTTGTGATAACCCCTATCACGTCATCGGCAGATTTTAGCAGACAAACATCGGGCAATAGCACACTTGATAACCTGGATGAGGATGAGGAAAATAACCACAACTCCCACTATTGGAAGTATCATGCCCACCAAAAAACTTCCCCATGTATCGAATGTGGAAGACAACCACATGACTAAACCCAAATCATCTGGATTGTAATCATGATATTTAGCTCCCTCAGTCCTGATCTTTTGGATTAGGTCAGTAATTTCCACAGAATTATCAGGAATATAAGTTCAGCATTCAGCACCAATAACAACGGACAGAAGGTAATAAGGTGCCAAACGATTTTGCATCGCCACATTCTGAATGGAAACCAGCACAGCTGATTTGCTTTGGAGTTTGTGTTATTGGAGACAGACATCAAACACCAGTCAAGGACATTCAGAGACTTGTCTCGAAGCCACCTTTGCGTTGTCTTGGCTGTGTGATTAGGGTTATTGTCCTGTTGGAAGGTTAACCTTCACCCCAGTCTGAGGTCCTGAGCACTCCGGAGCAGGTTTTCATCAAGGATCTCTCTGTACTTTGCTCCGTTCATCTTTCCCTCGATCCTGACTAGTCTCGCAGTCCCTGACGCTGAAAAACATCCCCACAGCATGATGCTGCCACCACCATTCTTCACCATGCTTCACCATAGGGATTGTGCCAGGTTTCCTCCAGACATGACGCTTGGCATTCAGGCCAAATAGTTCATTCTTGCTTTCATCAGACCAGAGAATCTTGTTTCTCATGGTCTGAAAGTCCTTTAGGTGCCTTTTTGCAAACTCCAAGCGGGGTGACATGTCCCTTTTACTGAGGAGTGGCTTCAACCTGGCCACTCTACCATAAAGGCCTGATTGGTGGAGTGCTGAAGAGATGGTTGTCCTTCTGGAAGGTTCTCCCATCTCCACAGAGGAGATGGAGCCCTGTGAGAGTGACCATCGGGTTCTTGGTCACCTCCCTGACCAAGGCCATTCTCCCCCTATTGCTCAGTTTGGCTGGGGCGGCCAGCTCTAGGAAGAGTGTTAGTGGTTTCAAACTTCTTCCACTTGAGAGTGATGGAGGCCAAAGCTGCAAATTTTTTGATACCCTTCCCCAGATCTGTGCCTCGACACAATCCTGTCTCGGGGCTCTACGGACAATTCCTTCGACCTCATGGGTTTGTTTTTGCTCTGACATGCACTGTCAACAGTGGGACCTTATGTAAAAAGGTGTGTGCCTTTCCAAATCATGTCCAATCAATTGAATTTACCACAGGTGGACTCTAATCAAGTTGTAGAAATATCTCAAAGATGATCAATGGAAACAGGATTCACCTGAGCTCAATTTTGAGTCTCCTTCCAAATGGTATGCATAACTATCTAAATAGGTATTTCAGTTAAATCTTTTAAATATATTTGCAAATATTCAAAAAAACAGTTTTTGCTTTGTCATTATGGGTTATTGTGTGTACGTTGATGAATATATATATATATTTAAATCAATTTTAGAATAAGGCTGTAACATAACAACATGTGGAAAAGGGGAAGGCATCTGAATACTATCTGATATGCCTATCCAATGAATTTATACAATTAAATATTTTTTTATCAGATTGATATGAAATAATAGGCAGCCTAGGATAAACATGTTTCTCAAAAATGGAGAACAACTCGTAGGTATACAGATTGTCCAACCATCCACATGGACTGTTGTCCTCCCCATCTGGTAGCACCTCTTCCAACATCCGATTTAATCAATTCACTCTTTCCCACATTCAGGAACCATCTCCTTTTTTCCACGAGCTGTGGTCAATGCTATTGTGTATTGATGTGATGTACTGATCTATGACGTCACCACGTCAGTAAAGAATGCAGGGTTCTTGTTACACCGACAGTCATGGAGTAAAGACATGTTGAAGTTGAACTCTGAGTCTGCTTAATTAAATTCAGTATAATATAACTTAGCACAAGTTGTAAGTATAGGACTGAACACTTGAGTACTTGTGTGACGACATGCTTGTTGTTGTGATAAAGCAACATTTATTGGTGCTTTCAAGACGGCTTTAAAACGAGGTCAAATCATGACGTCAGTGATCTTCAGGTCGGAAAGTCGGAGCTCTAGAAGATGCCAGAGTTTCCGACTTTGAATTCCGAATTGGATGACCATTCAAATCAAATTTTCCCAGTCTGAACTAGTTGTTTTCTGAGTTCCCAGTTGTCTTGAATTGCATTATTTCTACCGCTGTTCTTGTTGCGCGCTAGCGCCCTACATTATCACTACAAGCGCTATCCGCATAATCTGCAAACCCACGTTCTCAATAGCCAAGCACAAAGAGGGACTGATCGAACAGCCAATGGAAAGGTAAAAGCAAAATCCTCACTCAGCTGGGCTCAGCGACGAGAATGCGAGAGAGAGCAGGGATGTACCCCAAAGTTACACAGTAAAATTCAATACGTACATTTTATATTGCTGACAAATACTGACATTTAAAATTGATTACAAATGACATGATCTTCTCCTGAAAAAAACACAAAAAACGCTAAACCCTCCCTCTGATTGAAATTGAAAAAGAATGACCCTCCCCATTTTCCTCCTGGTAAGAATTGTGTAAATTTCGACTAGTCCCTAACTTATTTACACAACACATAGCATAATGTGACAGTTCTAACTGTGCATCCCTCTCTAAGATTAACTCAGTAATTGGGGTAGGACATAGATCGCCAGGTAAATATCTCTGTATCTAAGCCTCTTAAAAATTGTATAATGTTATCGAACACTTGTAGTATCCGAGTGGTGATGCAGAGACTCGCCAGCTGGCTAGATCCATACGTTTATGACCTATAGCATTAATCACATAATGGAGTCAGATTTAATATTATACTGTATATTCCTCCTACAGTAATGTCTGTCATCCACAGTAGGAGTGGATTCTTACAAATCTACATGAAATGTTTTCTTGCATATGAGAATTGAAGGTCAATATTCCCGCCACAAAGTGTAGGATGCAAACAGCAATGAAGACGTCTAAGATGCTGCCGATGATTCAGAAATACATGGCAAGGACCACAGGGACATTTTAATAAATATTGTCTGGTTGCTAAGACATCCTTAAGACATACTTTGTGTATATTTATAGTGAGCTTTGGGGCTTTTATTGCTGGTTTTGTGTGTCTAGTCATTTTCCAGGTAACAATTAAAATAAAAAGAGAAGAGTAAATTAGAAATACCACGTGTTAAGACAATGAATAAGTAAACAATTTGAGCAAACCATTGACAGTGATTATCCATTGATACGTTTGTCCAATAATACAGTTTGTCATTTCCAGTAAGCTGAGAACTATTGTCAGAATGTAAAAAACAAAAACGAAAAACCCATGAACAACTGGGACATGTCAATACTGTCCTGAGACACTGGAGGAGATCTACTGTTCACCTGAGAAAGTGGATGTTAAGAGACAAAACTGATTTACAAGAACGATCAATGACAACAGTTATACTGACCTGAGAAACAGCTTCAGTCAGCTTTAATATGTGTATTTGCAAGGATAACATCTGTAAACAATCTTATTATGTTGTACTGTAGCCTTGTAAAGACTCCTGGACACATATTTGTATCTCTTTTTGCCAACTTTATTGTCTTCCTTGATAAGGTCAATCACAACATCAGTAGTTTACTCATATTAACCCTTCAGATGATGAATCACACAGCTGGAAGATACAGGACAATATTAACACAATCACATATTTATACCAATGTAACTCATTTACCATTTTATATAGCTGTACTACGAATACAGTGAAGCTGAGACTGATAATGATTAGAAATACTTATTTAGTTACAATGTCAAATGTTGAAGAGACATCTACATGTATGACTATATGAATGGCTCACACCAGAGAGGTACATTTTTTCTCAACGTAACTTAAACAAGCAAAAACAAACCACAATAGCAAAAAGGTCTTCTCCTTGCACATAAAGGTGGCTTTGTAAGGATTCTTGAATATGCTGGACGGAACATCATGACTCTGTAGGAATGAAATCACATGACAAGATAATCAGTCTGTGGAGTAATCCTGCTGATCACTCCTACTTTAGATCAGAGTAAAGGTCACATGTTTAACCATGTGGCCTTTCACTGTTTCAATTATTATAGAAATGACTCCTGCTTGATGTGCTCTTTGACATGTTTATGTTATTCTGCACTGATAAGCCATCACACACGGTTCATAATACTGTTCATAGTACTCTTTATAATATTTGACTTCACTCTGTCTGAAGGTTTGTGTGATTTCAGGACAGGAGGGAACATATTATTTTAAGTGGGGGGTGGGGTGTTTTTCTCCACTCATGAAGAGTAATAAAAGCCTAGTGCACAAATGTTGTGAATTTCTTTTTCTTCAACTGTGTTTAAATATTTTCTCATTTTATTGTGATTTATCACTGGGAGCTGCAGCACCCTCAGCACCCCTACTTCCTGTGGCTATGCATGCAGTTGTCGGGAACTCAACATTGTTCCAAACATTGTGTGCAAAGAAACTACTCTGATTTATCCAACTCTGTAGAGACCAAATTATTTTCCAGGGTTCGCCATCCCTGAGACCGGGTATGGTAACTCGTACATCTAAAGGTTAATAATGATAAGTAGAGCAGGAGCTTTAGTAAAATAGCTTTGTAAATGAAAAGAGAGCAATGAATCAACCTACGTGACATCAAAGAGGGACAGCCTACTTTCTGGTAGAGAATGCAGTGATGTGCACTGAACCTGTCACACATAATAAAACGAGGTGTGCTATGGTAAACGGCATGTAACGGCTTTAATGAAGTGGCAGCTGCATTTATATACTGTAGATGATGTCGCCATAGTCTAGGACCAATAGGAACGTTGATTGAATGATCTGCTTTCTACAATTAGAGAGGCATGCCCTATTTCTATAGAAGAAGCCCCATTTTTATTCTTAGCTATAAGAATAATTGTGTGAGGTTAAGAACAATGAAGACACTCTTTAACTGCTCATAGTTAGTCCAGATTTACATATGCCAATATATCCAACTCAGAGGACAGAAAAGGAGTTAACGATTGAGATTTAAAACTAACAGCACCTGTTTAAGCAGCAGGGGGATGATAAATTCCATTCTGGTTAATGAAAACATTTATAACCAGGAGCTTTAATTGCTTAGGAACAGAAATATTAAGAGATTGGGACACCATGAGATCAGATGGTCACTCCTTTCTTTAACCTGTCACATCTCAAGACATTATAACCGTTTAGCTCAATGTCATTATTACAGATCAAACCATTTATCCAGGTTTCTGAGAGTACCAAAATGTCAGGATTTGTGTCCTGTGCCCAAATGCCAATCATGTCATAAAAAAATTAAAAAATGCTTCACACATTTAATTGCGTCAGTCCAAACCCCCAAGCCAGGTTAAAGTCAGAAGGAGATCCACATTAGTGGTATTCACAGCAGGCTTCCCATTTGAGCTCCTGTAACAGAGCTAACAGTGGAGTTCAATTTAACGGGGACAAGATTACAACCGTCTATCTAGGCTCGACCCGAAACTATGCGCTCTCTGTCACCTGGGGCTGCATGGCAAGTGTCCCGGGAACACAAGGAAGACACCAAGGACAATGATTTAAGGGCCAGTACCTCCTTCCACCTTTTGGGCCATCTATATGGATGTATGATCTCTGTGGTTACTTGTAGTTGTTGGCACTATAAGCAGTTGTCTTCTCAGGAATACTTTCTTATCTGTATTGCTCCCAGCCCACCTCCGCAGGTCATCACACAGATGTGACCCCCAACCTAGAGGAAGTTGGCTGGTTTGATCCAATTAGATATTTTTGTTTTATAACCTTTGGTTTGGTCTGTGGATTGGACAACAATTGATTTTGAATACAAACAAGTCAGAGCTGGTATAAATTAAATCAGTCTGTTGTTCTCTCTTATCCTGTATCCTGCCATAGAATAAGGTTGAATTAAATGCTCAGCTTGTAACTTGTGAGCCTAAGTAGGTCTGATTAGTTCATGTTTTGTTTTGGAAGGTAACCCGAGGGTCTGTATGCCTAAATCAGGGATGACGTCATGGAAACCAATTTCACGAAGCTCCCGAGGAACAGTTCTTGTGCTGACGTTGCTTCCAGAGGCAGTTTGGAACTCTGTCGTGAGTGTTGCAACCGAGGACAGACGATTGTCACGCGCTTCAGCACTCAGCAGTCCTATTGGGTGAGCTTGTCTGGCCTACCACTTTGCGGTTGAGCCGTTGTTGCTCCTAGACGTTTCCACTTCACAATAACAGCACTTACAGTTGACCGGGGCAGCTCTAGCAGGGCAGAAATTTGCCGAACTGACTTGTTGGAAAGGTAGCATCCTATGACGGTGCCACGTTGAAAATCACTGAGCTCTTCAGTAAGGCCATTCTACTGCCAATGTTTGTCTATGGAGATTTCATGGCAGTGTGCTCTATTTTATACACCTGTCACGGGTGTGGCTGAAATTGCCAAAATCACTTATTTGAAGGGGTGCCCACAAAGTACCAGTCAAGTGTTAAATCAATAAATATTTGACATTTTACATTCTTCAAAGTAGCTACCCTTTGCCTTGATGACACCTTTGCACACTCTTGGCATTCTCTCAACCAGCTTCACCTGGAATGCTTTTCCAACAGTCTTGAAGGGTTCACATATGCACATATGCTGAGCACCTGGCTGCTTTTCCTTCACTCTGCGGCCCAACTCATCCCAAATCATCTGAATTGGGTTGAGGTCGGGTGATTGTGGAGACCAGGTCATCTAATGCAGCACTCCATCACTCTCCTTCTTGGTCAACTAGCCCTTACACATCCTGGAGGTGTGTTTGGGGGTCATTGTCCTGTTGAAAAACAAATGATATTCCCACCAAACGCAAACCAAATGGGATGACGTATCGCTGCAGAATGCTGTCTTAGCGATGCTGGTTGTGTCCCTTTAATTCTAAATAAATCACAGACAGTGTCACCAGCAAAACACACCCACACAATCACACCTCCTTCTCCATGTTTCACTGTGGGAACCACACATGCGAAAATCATCCGTTTATTTGGGTTGCAATCTGAGGTGCAGTTAACTCAAACTAACTTATACTCTGCAGCAGAGGTAATTCTGGGTCTTCCTTTCCTGTGGCGGTCTTCATGAGAGCCAGTTTCATCACTGGGCTTGATGGTTTTTGCGACTGAACTTGGGGAAACTTCCTGATTGACAGACCTTCATGTCTTTAAAGTAATAATGGACTATCAGTTCTATTTGATTATTTGAGCTGTTCTTGCCATAATATGGACTTGGTCTTTTACCGAATAGGGCTGTGTTCTGTATACCAACCCTACCTTGTCACAAGTGATTGTCTCAAATGGAATTAAGAAGGAAAGAAAGTCCACAAATTAACTTTTAACATGGCACACCTGTTAATTGAATGCATTCCAGGTGACCACCTCATGAAGCTGGTTTAGAGAATGCCAAGAGTGTGCAAAGCTGTTATTAAGGCAAAGAATGGCTACTTTGAAGAATCTCAAATATAAAAATGTATATTGATTTGTTTACTACTTTTTTGGTTACTACATGATAACACATATGTAATTTCATAGGTTCGATGTCTTCACTGTTATTCTACAATGTAGAAAATAGTAAAAATAAAGAAAAACCCTGGAATGAGTAGGTGTATCCAAACTTTGACTGGTACTGTACTTTTGTATATATAGTGTAATGTACAGGATATGATACATATTTCTTCACTACATCTTCAACCCTGGGAATATGGATATTTTTAGTAGTAAGACGATAATGCTGTGAAATAATGAGAAGGATTACCTGAACTGGATTTGCACCATATCCCACCTTTGTCTAAATATCTGCCTAAAAATCAAAAGAATTATTACGTTATTAAACAAGAAATCCTGGACATAAGTTTTCCAAATCTAAATTTAAAGATAATTACCATCTCACACTGATATTCCGGGTGTATACACTCATTTTGTCCCTTACGTTAGCCCTTTACATAATAACACTTACATTCAGGAAGGCCTGTGCTGTTCTGAAATCTGATCTTTCCATCATCACACTCCACGTCCATCTCTCTTACATTCGATTGAGGTAATTCTCTGCATTGATGGAAGTATCCTTTCATGCAACGAAGAGTCTTTTTTCCACCGTGCACAACATAAACTTTTTGGGGTAAATCTCGCAGATGGTACTCTGGTTTAAAAGTGTGAATCTCACAAGGACCTGATGGAAATGAAAACGTAACTTACAGGATCTTAATTTGATCACTCTTTTGTTGCTAAGAATTGTCCTGCAGCAGAAAACTGGCTCAAATTAAGATCCTACATCTGTAAACCCAGCAATACTTGTATTATCTTACTGTATAGTACGTACATAAATGTATATAGTGATATACACTTGACATGTAGATATAACACCATGTTCAGACCAGTTGAAAAAAATGAACTTACTTCTGCACGTTGGAGGGGTCTGCCATTCTCCATTCAGACATGAGATGCTGCCTGTGAAACTCAGAGTATACCTTCTGCTGCATTGGTAGGACACCTCTGTAACAACACCTTCAGTATCTCTCTTGTTCTGGATGTAATCGCCATTATTAACAAAAGGGGGATCAGGACAGCTTGCTAGAATAAAACAGATTAAATACAAATAATTAGCTGTCAATAAACCATATCAAAGATTAACTAGCCGTCAGTCCTTTTCGGAAATACACACTCAGTGGCCTGTTCATTAGATACACTTATCTAGTACCGGGTCTTGCCTCCAGAACAGACTGAATTCTTCAGGTCATGGAAACGTTGTTCAATTGGTACCAAGGGACCTAACATGTGCCTGGGAAAACATTCCCAACAACATTCAATCGAACGGTAACTGAATGCCTTGACGCTTGTCTGCCTGCTTTATAAAGCAAGCCATGGCATCATGACTCACTATCTGTAGGAGCGAACCATTATTGTCAACGGGGTGGTGTTCCTAATAAACTGGGAACTGAGAGTATATCAATCATACAGTTCAATCTATCTGCAACATTGTAGGTCCTAAATGAAGAGTTGGATGAAACTAATGAAAAGCTGCAGTCAACATGGTCCACATTTTCCCAGTTTACATTCAGTTCACAAAATGTAAAGATCTCSTCTTCAAATAGATCAACCTTTCTCCCCTCTCTCCTCTCTCGGCTCTATTTGTCCCCAACATATAATTTAGGTAAAAATAGTGCAATGTGGGTTGGTGTGTGACAATAGCAGTAGAATCAGATTTAAAAACACATGTAAAAATACATTTTATGGAACAACGGGGACTGTGAAGAGACACACACAAAGGTACCGAGACCTGCATATGCATACATTGTGAAATTGTTGTATTGTGGTATTAAACATTTTGTATTGTTGGTATGTAGTGGTGTARTAATGGCATATGATGTACTGTTTTATCTTTTGTTTTAAATGTAAGTGCTTTAACATGTTCAGACCCCAGAAAGCAAAGGTAACTGAACTAAATGACTAGCACTCAATTCTGTCATCATGAAGTGCTTTGAGAGACTAGCCAAGGGTCATATCACCTCTACCTTACCTGTCACCCTAGACCCACTTCAATTTGCCTAACCGCCCCAATAGATCCACAGACGATGCAATCGCCTGCACACTGCCCTATCCCATCTGGACAAGAGGAATACCTATGTAAGAACGCTGTTCATTGACTATAGCTCAGCATTCAACACCATAGTACACTCCAAGCTCATCATTAAACCCTGGATCTCAACCCCGCCCTGTGCAACTGGGTCCTGGACTTCCTGAAGGGTCGCCCCTAGGTGGTGAAGGTAGGAAAAAACGCCTCCACTTTGCTGATCCTCAACACTGGGGACCCCCAAGGGTGCGTGCTCAGCCCCCTCCTGTACTCCCTGTTCACCCATGACTGCGTGTCCAAGCATGCCTCCAACTCAATCATCAAGTTTGCAGACGACACAACAGTAGTAGGCTTGATTACCAACAATGACGAGACAGCCTACAGGGAGGAGGTGAGGGCTCTGGGAATGTGGTGAAAGGAAAATAACCTCTCAATCGACGTCAACAAAAAACAAAAAGGAGATGATCGTGGACTTCAGGAAACAGTAAAGGGAGCACACCCCTATCCATATCGACGGGACCGCAGTAGAGAAGGTGGAAAGCTTCAAGGTCCTCAGCGTACAAATCACTGATAAACTGAAATGGTCCACCCACACAGACTGTGTGGTGAAGAAGGTGCAACAGCTCCTCTTCAACCTCAGAAGGCTGAAGAAATTTAACTTGGCACCTAAAACCCTCACAAACTTTTACAGATGCACAATTGAGAGCACCCAGCTGGGCTGTATCACCGCCTGGTAAGGCAACTGCACCGCCCGCAACCGCAGGGCTCTTCAGAGGGGGGTGCGGTTTGCACAACGCAACACCAGGTGCAAACTACCTGCCCTCCAGGCCACCTACAGCATTCGATGCCATAGGACAACAACCACCCGAGCCACTGCCTGTTCACCCGCTATCATCCATCAGGCGTGGTAAGTACAGGTGCATCTGAAAAGAGCTTCTAAACATCAGAACTGGGATTGCTCACCTCAAACTGGACGAAGAGTTTTTCTTCAATGAGTCGGATGCGAGGGATATACTGTTGACACCCGACCGGGCCCCAATCCCCTGTTATTTGCTGGAGAAGGAAACGTAGACTTCGAGGCAAAAGATCAGGGTGTCTTGTGAGGACCAGGTGACGAGTGGCTAATCTGCCCTCCTTTCTGCTTGCTAACGTTCAATCGCTAGTAAATAAATGGGACGAACTGAAAGCACATATACTACCAACGGGACATTAAAAACTGCATTATTTTATGCTTCACCGAGTCGTAGATGAACAACAACATTAAGAACATAGAGCTGGCGGGTTATACACTCTATCGGCAAGACAGAACAGCAGCCTCTGGTAAGACACGGGCGGGGGCCTATGCATTTATGTAATGGGGCGGCAGGTAGCCTAGTGGTTAGAGCTTTGGACTAGTAACCGGAAGGTTGCAAGATGGAATCCCCGAGCTGGCAAGGTAAAAATCTGTCATTCTGCCCCTGAACAAGGCAGTTAACCCACTCTTCCTAGGCCGTCAATTGAAAATAAGAATTTGTTCTTCACTAACTTGTCTAGTTAAATTAAGGTAAAATACATTTTAAGAGAAACAACAGCTGGTGCATGATATCTAAGAAAGTCTCAAAGTTTTGCTCGCCTGAGGTGGAGTATCTTATGATACGCTGCAGACCTCACTATTTACCCAGAGAGTTTCTGTTTTTTTGTAGCTGTCTATATACCACCACAGAGCGAGGTTGGAACTAAAACTGCACTAAATGAGCTGTATTCCGCCATAAGCAAACAGGAAAACGCTCATCCAGAGGCGGCTCTCCTAGGTGACTTTAAAGCAGGGAAACTTAAATCAGTTTTACCTAATTTCTATCAACATGTTAAATGTGCAACCAGAGGTAAAACAATCCACCTCTACTCCACACATACAAAGCTCTCCCTCACCCACCATTTGGCAAATCTGACCATAACTCTATCCTCCTGATTAATGCTTACAAGCAAAAATAAAGCAGAACGCACCAGTACTCGGTCTATAAAAAAGTGGTCAGGTGAAGCAGATGCAAAACTACAGTACTGTTTTGCTAGCACAGACTGGAATATGTTCCGGGATTCTTCAGATGGCATTGAGGAAAGCACCACATCAGTCACTGGCTTTATCAACAAGAGCACAGAGGACGTCGTCCCCACAGTGACCGTACGTATATACCCCAACCAGAAGCCATGGATTACAGGCAACATTCGCACTGAGCTAAAGGGTAGAGCTGCCACTTT
The DNA here is from genome assembly GCF_002910315.2 of Salvelinus sp. IW2-2015. Taxonomy (NCBI): domain Eukaryota; kingdom Metazoa; phylum Chordata; class Actinopteri; order Salmoniformes; family Salmonidae; genus Salvelinus; species Salvelinus sp. IW2-2015. The sequence goes on along the minus strand of NC_036856.1, from coordinate 40,332,130 downwards.
CAAGGAGCGGGACTCTAACCCGGAAGCTTATAAGAAATCCCGCTATGCCCTCCGACGAACCATCAAACAGGCAAAGCTTAAATACAGGACTAATATTGAATCGTTCAACACCGGCTCCAACGCTTGTCGGATGTGGCAGGGCTTGCAAACTATTACAGACTACAAAGGGAAGCACAGCCGAGAGCTGCCCAATGACACAAGCCTACCAGACGAGCTAAATAACTTCTATGCTCGCTTTGAGGCAAGTAACAGTGAAACATGCATGAGAGCATCAAATGGTTCTGGATGACTGTGTGATTACGCTCTCCGCAGCCGATATGAGTAAGACCTTTAAACAGGTCAACATTCACAAGGCCGCTGGGCCAGACGGATTACCAGGACGTGTACTCCGAGCATGCACTGACCAATTGGCAAGTGTCTTCACTGACATTTTCAACCTCTCCCTGTCTGAGTCTTTCATACATACATGTTTCAAGCAGACCGCCATAGTCCCTGTGCCCAAGAACACTAAGGTAACCTGCGTAAATGACTACTGACCCGTAGCACTCACGTCTGTAGCCATGAAATGCTTTGAAAGGCTGGTCATGGCTCACAACATCATTATCCCAGAAAGCCTAGACCCATCTCAATTTGCGTACTTCACCAACAGATCCACAGATGATGCAATCTCTATTGCACTCCACACTGCCCTTTCCCACCTGTAGAAAAAGGAACACCTATGTGAGAATGCTATTCATTGACTACAGCTCAGCATTCAACGCCATAGTGCCCTCAAAGATCACTGGAGATAACCTTTTGTCAATAGGGGGCGCTGTTAGCACTTCCTCTTTTTTTGCATCTCCAAATTAAACTGCCTCGTACTCAATTCTTGCTCGTACAATATGCATATTATTATTACTATTGGATAGAAAACAATTTCTATTTTCTAAAACCGTTTGAATTATGTCTGTGGGTGAACCAGAACTCCATCTACAGCGAAATTCCTGACATGACTTGCGGAGGTCTGACAACTAGGCTCTGATCTGGGTTCAGTTTATAAGTCTGTGTATATCCTATGGCTGGAAATGAACTGCACCCGCCTTCCCGTGGATGTCAGTAACCAATGAGAAGTGGAATGGGCTCTCTACGTGTTTGTCAGAGTTTATAAAAGGGGATGGAGTGACGTGTCCCTTCCTTTCGACCGCTCGCCAGGACGCAGAAGGGACATCAGAATTGCATGCTCAAAAGCACTCTTTATTGATCAAAGATATATCCGTCTGTGATTTAATTCGTTATAGGTGTTAGAAACATCATAAATAAGTTATTTGAAATCGATTTATATCAGTTTATGCGAGTATATTGCTATTTTTCTGAATTTCCTTAGTATTGCGTTTGAGGATTTGGACACGTGTGTGCCGTGTAGCTATCGTTAGCTGCTAGTTTCGAAGTTGAGGAGGTCGTTTTACAACAAAGCAACGATTCTTTTGGAGAAAGGACACTTTGCCCAAGATACTGATGGAAGCTCGTCCAAAAGTAAGAACTATTTATGATGTTATTCCGTATTTATGTGGAAAAATGTAATAGTGTTTGATCACCATGTTTGCAGGCACTGGTCTGGCTGCAACGCACACTATATGTCTAGTAACGTTAATTTTAAAAATCTAACACAGCATTAAGCATTAAGAACTAATTTATCTTTCAATTGGTGTCCAACTTATATTTTTTAGTCAAGTTTATGAATAGTTTTTTTATTATAATAGGCGCTTCTCCAAGATGGCGCCGGCCAGAATGCATGCAATGTTTTTACAGATTACATTGTATAACCACGATTTATGCTGCTAAATATGCACATTTTCGAACAAAAGCTATATGCATTGTGTAATATGATGTTACAGGACTGTCATCTGAAGAATTCTGAGAAGGTTAGTGAAAAAATTAATATATTTTGGTGGCGATAACGTTATCGACCCTTTTGGCTTGATTCAGTGCTGGGTGATGTTAGCTCATGTGGTATGCTAATATAACGATATATTGTGTTTTCGCTGTAAAACACTTAGAAAATCTGAAACATTGTCTGGATTCACAAGATCTGTGTCTTTCGATTGCTGTATGCTGTGTATTTTTCAGAAATGTTTTAGGATGAGTATTTCGGTAATTGACGTCGGTCTCTGTAATTATTCCGGCTGCTTCCAACGCTATTTCAGATTGCAGCTGCAATGTAGAAATGTGATTTATACCTGAAATATGCACATTTTTCTAAAAAAAACTATCATATACCATGAATATGTTATCAGACTGTCATCTTATGAAGTTGTTTCTTGGTTAGTGGCTATATATATCTTTATTTAGTCGAATTAGTGATAGCTACTGATGCAGGAAAAAAATGGTGGAGAAAAAAAGTGGTGTCTTTTGCTATCGTGGTTAGCTAATAGATTTACATATTTTGTCTTCCCTGTAAAACATTTTAAAAATCAGAAATGATGGCTGGATTCACAAGATCTGTATCTTTCATCTGGTGTCTTGGACTTGTGATTTAATGATATTTAGATGCTWGTATTTACTTGTGACGCTATGCTAGGCTATGCTAGTCAGCTTTTTTACTGTGGGGGTGCTCCCGGATCCGGGATTGGAGGAACTAGAAGATAAGGACCCTGGGACTAAACAGCTCTCTCTGCAACTGGATCCTAGACTTCCTGATGTGCCGCCCCAGGTGGTAAGGGGTAGGTAACAACACATCTTAAAATGCATCGTTGGTTAAGTTAGCATTTCCACTGTAAGGTCTACGCCTGTGTATTTGGCGGCAAAGCTGGGGACAGTTAGACTGAAAAACAGCTTCTATCTCAAGGCCATCAGACTGTTAAATAGCCATCACTAGCACATTAGGCGGCTGCTGCCTATATACATAGACTTGAAATTACTGACCACTTTAATAAATGGAACACTAGTCACTTTAATAATGTTTACATATCTTGCATTACCCGTCTCATATGCATATACGATATTCTATACTATTCAACTTTATCTTGTCTATGCTGCTCTTACATTGCTTGTCCATATATTTATACAGTTGAAGTCAGAAGTTTACATACACTTAGGTTGGAGTCAACTCGTTTTCAACCACTCCACAAATTTCTGTTAACAAACTATAGTTTTGGCAAGTCGGTTGGACATCTACTTTGTGCATGACACAAGTCATTTTTCCAACAGTTGTTTACAGACAGATTTCACTTTCTCAATTCCAGTGTGTTCAGAAGTTTACATACACTAAGTTGACTGTGCCTTAAACAGTGGAAAATTCCAGAAAATAATGTCATGCTTTAGAAGCTTCTGATAGGTAATTGACATAATTTGAGTCAATTGTGAGGTGTACCTGTGGATGTATTTCAAGGCCTACCTTCAAACTCAGTGCCTCTTGCTTGACATCATGGGAAAATCAAAAAGAATCAGCCAAGACCTCAGAAAAATAATTGTAGACCTCCACAAGTCTGGTTCATCTGGGAGCAATTTCCAAATGCCTGAAGTACCACGTCATCTGTACAAACAATAGTACCAAGTATAAACACCAGGAGACCACGCACCAAACCGCCCAGGGAGAGACGCGTTCTGTCTCCTAGAGTGAATGTGCTTTGATGCGAAAGTGAAAATCAAACCCCCCAGCAACAACAGAAAAGGACCTTTTTGAAATGTTGGAGGAACACGGGTACAAAAAGTATATCATTCCACAGTAAAAACCGAGTCCTATATTGACAACCTGAAGGAACCGCTCAGCAAGTAAGAAGCCACTGCTCCAAAAACCACCATAAAAAGCCAGACATGGTTTTTCAACTGTGCCATGTGGGACCAAAGATCGTACTTTGCAAAGAAATTTGTCCTCGGGGTCTGATAAAAGAAAATAGAACTGTTGGCGCTTACGACCATCGTATATGTTTGGAGACAAAAAGGGAAGCTGCAAGAACGAAGAACACCATCTCAACCGTTAAGCACGCAAGGTGGCAGCACCGTTGGTGGGTGTGCTTTCTGCAGGAGGGACTGGTGCACTTCATAAATAGATGGAATCATAAAAAGGAAAATATGTGGATATATTAAAGCAACATCTCAAGACATCAGTCAGGAAGTTAAAGCTTGGTCGCAAATGGGTCTTCCAAATGGACAATGACCCCAAGCATACTTCCGAAGTTGTGGCAAAATGGCTTAAGGACAACAAAGTCAAGGTATTGGAGTGGCCATCACAAAGCCCTGACCTCAGTCCTATAGAAAATGTGTGGGCAGAACTGAAAAAGCGTGTGCGAGCAAGGAGGCCTACAAACCTGACTCAGTTACACCAGCTCTGTCTGGAGGAATGGGCCAAAATTCACCCAAATTAATGTGGGAAGCTTGTGGAAGGCTACCAGAAACGTTTGACCAAAGTTAAACAATTTAAAGGCAATGCTAAGTGTGTGTATTGGGTATATGTTGTGGAATTGTTAGATATTACTTGTTAGGTATTTCTGCACTGTCGAAGCTAGAAACACAAGCATTTCGCTACACCAGCAATAACATCTACTGAACACTTATATGTGAAAAACACAATCTCATTTGTTAACACAGTACCATGATAATACAGTACCATGATAACAGTACAATGATAGCACATTATCCATTTTAACACAGTACAGTATCATGATAATACAGTACCATGAAAATACAGTACATTACCATGATACCACAGTACAATACCATGACAATGAAGTGCCTTGTTAATACAGTAGAGTATAATGATAATACGGTACAGTACCATAATAATACAGTACAGTACCATGATAATGAAGTGCCTTGTTAATACAGTACAGTATAATGATACAGTACCATAATAATACAGTACCATAATAATACGGCACAGTACCATGTTAATACAGTATATCAATAATACGGTACCATGATAAAATAGTACAGTATGATGATAATACCGTACCATGATAATACAGTAGAATACCATGATAATACAGTATCATGATTAAACAGTACAGCACCATGTTAATACAGTATAATGATAATAGAGCACAATACTGTGATAATCATTACCATGATAATACAGTAACAGGATAATACAGTACCACGAGAATACAGTACAGTCCTATGGAAATACAGTATCATGATAATACAGTACAGTACCATGATAATACAGTACCGTAGACTTAAAAGACTTACCTTTACATTCAGTTGTCATGTGCCATTCTCCATCCTTGCAAGTTGCTTTTCCTCCTGGGCCTTCGTATGGGTTGAAGCATTTATAATCTATTTGGGTCCCATATTCGTATCTCTCTAGCCCTTGGTCAGGAATCTCCATTATCCTCCTTGCACCCTTAGGCTTATCACAGTACTCTGCAGGTGAAACACGTGTTTGAACTATCAAATTACAATCAAGTACCAGAGACACAAAAGTGCCAGTGAATGATGCTATTAGAACCATAGTCAATGGCCAATGTACAGTATATTCAGAGAATTTAACTGGGGCAAATTGTGATATATACTGTAAATATGCATTGAAACTCATCCATGATCATATCTAGGAAAACTACACTTGTGTAAATGTATTGAATATATCAACAACAACAAAAAAACAGCAACTATCTCAACGTTGACACATTGGAAAGATGCTGGCTCTATGCAAACTGGAAACCATTTATCTGGAGGCTGCATTTATTGTAGCTGGGGATATTAACAAAGCAAATTTGAGAACAAGGCTACCTAAATTCTAGCAGCATATCGATTGTAGTACCCGGGCTGGCAAAACACTGGATAACTGATACTCTAACTTCTGCAATGCATACAAGGCGCTCCCCCGCCCTCCGTTCGGGCAAATCCGACCATGACTCCATTTTGCTTCTCCGTACTATAGGCAGAAACTCAAACAGGATGTACCCGTGACTAGGACCATTCAACGCTGGTCTGACCAGTCGGAATCCACGCTTCATGAATGTTTTGATCATGCGGACTGGGGCATGTTCCGGGTAGCCTCAGAATAATATAGATGTATATGCTGATTCAGTGAGTGAGTTGAGGAGAATGTGAATAGGAGGTGTTGTTCCCACTGTGACTATTAAAACCTACCCTAACCAGAAACCGTGGATAGATGGCGGCAGGCGGCATTTGCACATAACTGAAAACCTGATCCACCGCATTTAACCATGGAAAGACGACCGGGAATATGGCTGAATACAAAAAGTGTAGTTATTCCCTCCGCAAGGCAATCAAACAAGCGAAACGTTAGTATATGGACAAAGTGGAGTCGCAATTCAACGGCTCAGACATGATACTTATGTGGCAGGGTCTATAGGCATTCAATCACAGACTACAAAAAGAAAACCAGCCACGTCACTGACACCGACATCTTGCTTCCAGACAAACTTAACACCTTTTTTTGCCCGCTTTGAGGATAATACAGTGCCAACCGACGCGGCCCGCTACCAAGAACTGCGTCCCTCCCCTCTCCTTCTCTGTGGCCGACGCGAGTAAGACATTTAAACGTGTTAACCCTCGCAAGGCTGCCGGCACAGACGGCATGCCTAATCGCTTTCTCAGAGCATGTGCAGACCAGCTGGCTGGTGTGTTTATGGACATATTCAATCTCTCCCTATCCCAGTCTGCTGAACCCACATGCTTCAAGATGGCCACCATTGTTTCTGTACCCAAGAAGGCAAAGGTAACTGAACGACTATGCATGCCTCCAACTCAATCATCAAGTTTGCAGACGACACAACAGTGGTAGGCTTGATCACCAACAATGACGAGACAGCCTGTAGGGAGGAGTTGAGGGCACTCGGAGTGTGGTGTCATGAAAACAACCTCTCACTCAACGTCAACAAAACAAAGGAGATGATCGTGGACTTCAGGAAACAGCAGAGGAAGCACCCCCCTATCCACATCAACAGGACAGCAATAGAGAAGGTGGAACGTTTCAAGTTCCTCGGCGTACACATCACGCACAAACTGATAGGTGCCTGAGAAGGCGCAACAGTTCCTCTTCAACCTCAGGAGGCTGAAGAAATGTGGCTTGTCACCTAAAACCCTCACAAACGTTTCAGATGCACAATTGAGAGCATCCTGTTGGGCTGTATCATCTGCACCGCCCACAACCGCAGGGATCTTCAGAGGGTGGTGCGGTTTGCACAACGCGTCACCGGGGGCAAACTACCTGCCCTTCAGGACACCTACAGCACCCGATATCACAGGAAGGCCATAAAGATCATCAAGGACAACAACCACCTAAGCCACTGCCTGTTCACCCCGCTACCATCCAGAAGGCGTGGTCAGTACAGGAGCATCAAAGCTGGAACCGAGAGACTGAAAAATAGCTCAAGTCCATCAGATGCCTACATAGACTTGAATTCATTGGCCACTAACAAATGGATCACTTGTCACTTTATTATTGTCACTTTAATAATGTTTACATATCTTTCACTACTCATCCCAGATGTATGTACTGTATTTTATACCATCTATTGCATCTCCTCTATGCCAGTCGGTCATGGCCCATCCATATATTTATTTGTACACTACCGTACAAAAGTTTGGGGTCACTTAGAAATGTCCTTGTTTTTGAAAAAAAAAAAGTCCATTAAAATAACATAAAATTGATCAGAAATACAGTGTAGACATTGTTAATGTTGTAAATGACTCTTGTAGCTGGAAACTGATGATTTCTTATGGAATATCTAAATAGGCGTACAGATGCCCATTATCAGCAACCATCACTCCTGTGTTCCAATGGCACGTTGTGTTAGCTAGTTTATTATAAAAGGCTAATTGATCATTAGAAAACCATTTTGCAATTATGTTAGCACAGCTGAAAACTTTTGTTCTGATTAAAGAATCAATAAAACTGTCCTTCTTTAGACTAGTTTAGTATCTGGAGCATCAGCATTTGTGGGTTCGATTACAGGCTCACAATGGTCAGAAATAAAGAACATTCTTCTGAAACTTGTCAGTCTATTCTTGTTCTGAGAAATGAAGGCTATTCCATGCAATAAATTGCCAAGAAACTGAAGATCTCGTACAACGCTGTTTACTACTCCCATCACAGAACAGCGCAAACTGGCTCTAACCAGAATAGAAAGAGGAGTAGGAGGCGCAAAACTGAGCAAGAGGACAAGTACATTAGAGTGTCTAGTTTGAGAAACAGATGCTTCACAAGTCCTCAACTGGCAGCTTCATTAAATAGTACCCGCAAAACACCAGTCTCAACATCAACAATGAAGAGGCAACCCTTGGGATGCTGAAAACAGAGTTGCAAAGAAAAATACATATCTCTGTCCAGTGTCTGTGTTCTTTTGCCCATCTTATTTCTTATTCTATCCCTTTACATAGATTTGTGTGTATTTGGTAGTTGTTGTGGAATTGTTAGATTACTTGTTAGATCTTGCTGCACTGTCGGAACAAGAAGCAGAAGCCTTTCACTACACTCGCAATAACATCTGCTAACCATGTGAATGTAACTAATAAAACATGTATTTGAGAAACCATAAAATCAGAGATTGTTAGTTTCTGTAATATCAAGCAAAGCCTGAATAAGGATCCCTGATTGTATGGTGGAGAAAAATGGTGTTACGGAATGTTTTTATCTCAATGAACATTTTAAATATATATTTTTTCCTGTTTGAATAGGTGCTGTTCATAGTAGAGTAACTAAACTGAATTACTGCATCAGTTTCAAACTGTTATCAATACTTACGTTTGCATGTTGGTGGTGGAGTTGTCCAATTCCCATTTTTGCAGGTAATTTTTTTAAGTCCCTCTATTTCAAAGGATTTGCGACATTCATAATTCACCTTAAATCCATCTATATATTTATTTTGATAAGGGATTTCAACAATTGCATTTTCAACTTTAGGTGGAGGATCACATTGAACGCCTTGCKCTTCAAGAGAAGAAAATACTGATGTAAGATTAGTGGGTAGAAAACATACACACAGTACATAAACAGAACAACTACCTCTAATTACATAATATCATATGGGCTTCTGGGTCCTTTTCCCCAAAACTATTCCAACATCGACAACTACTGTGATTATTATTATTTTGACATACTGGTCATTTATGAACATTTGAACATGTTCTGTTATAATCTCCACCCGGCACAGCCAGAAGAGGACTGGCCACCCCTCAGCCTGGTTCCTCTCTAGGTTTCTTCCTAAGTTTGGCCTTTCTAGGGAGTTTTTCCTAGCCACCGTGCTTCTACACTGCATTGCTTGCTGTTTGGGTTTTAGGCTGGGTTTCTGTACAGCACTTTGAGATATCAGCTGATGTACGAGGGCTATATAAATAATTTGATTTGATATAGTAAACATACAGTGAAGGATGACTGGCCACTGCATACAATTAAAATCAAGTGATTATTTCAAATGTACAAAACTATTAACAACTACTCACGTTCACAAGCTGGTAACGGTGTTTGCCTTCTCCATCGTTACATTATAGTCATCTTTTCAGATGTGTATCCATCTTTGCAATCAATTGTAAAAGTTTGTTTCATTGTTATAGACTTCACTGTGAGGAACATTTTTGTGTTGGGAATGACAGGGAATCGGCCACATTGTGAAGATCTAGAGAGAAAGAGTATTGAGGTTGAGTTTTAGACCATCTAGCGAAGGAAATGCATTCTACTGTTCTTGATCTACTTTGTAAAGAGGTCAAATCTAGAACATCTGTTTTCTTACCAATACACTCTGATATTCCAGACCATGTTCCCTCAGTACATGTGGCTTCACCCCACCAGCCCCCGGTAGAGGGTTTGAACCCTACATTGCAGAATAGTGTATCTTCCTTTTCCTGGGATCAACATTCCTCTCATTTGACTGAACTATGAATCCATTCATCACAGTGGGGCTGATAATGCTCCCTCTATTTCTGGGGGAAACAAGGACATGAAACATTAAAGAACACATTGTGACACATTCATGGATTTTAATCCGGTTCTACAGTTGTAACGCTGAGTTCCTCCCAATTGACCCCGCTGCCAGCGGTAGGGAGAACTCACAAGAGGGTCACGTGGATCACCACATGTTATCGCTACAATGATAGAGATGTTTAGTGTTAGCATGAATCATACCAGTACAGTAACACAGTGATTCACCTGTCTATACCTCCTTATACCCTCAATATGAGGCATGCTCCCTTTATTTCTGGGAGAAACAATGGCAGGAAACATTACAGAACGCATTGTGACACATTGTTCAGTTAACAGTGCACTTAGAGGACCTGTTCTACAAAGCATTTACCACATCATTACATTTTGGCCAAGCTGTTAGTTTGATAAAAGCACTGAACAGAGCAATATCTGGAAAAACAAATCGGAGCAAAGTGAGTGAATGTTCATGCCATTACCAATTCCACACCAAATCATCAAATAGGGAATAAAACAATAGGCTAAAATCTGATGCTTGATCTTTCCAGTAGCCTTAATAAACCTTCTGGATCAGTGTCTTGACTCACATCCTCAGAGTTTTAGATGATTGAAATGTAAATGTCATCCTACCTTTACAGYCAAGTGTCTTGGTCCAGCCATTTGTTGTACAGGTAGCAGTAGGTCTGGTAGTACTGTCCAATAGTTCATAATTCATCTTACACTCATAAGTGAGCTGATCATTGAATTTGTATCTTGTTTTCGGGTCTTTAATCACAGCATTTAGGATATCTGGCTTGTCACATGTTATSTCTGAAAGACAAACAACGTAATTCTGATGCAGTCCAAACTAACATCGGAGCACAAGGTAATCAAACCACAGTGATATTCAAAGATGGCTTCCTTCAGAAAACTGCACCTTCACAGAGTGGTTCTGGAGTCCAGAAGCCATCACTTGTGCATGTGGCAACACCCCGGGTATTTGTGGTTTTAAATCCGGTTCTACAGTTGTAACGCTGAGTTTCTCTCAATTGACCCCTCTGCCAGCGGTAGGGAGAACTCACAAGAGGGTCACGTGGATCACCACATGTTATCCCTACAATGATAGAGATGTTTAGTGTCAGCATGAATCAAACCTGTACAGTAATACACAGTGATTCACCTGTGTATAYCCCAATACACTCAATRTATCATACTACAATATACTCTCCAGTATGAACATACGTTCACAATCTGTTGTAGAAGATGACCATTGTCCGTCCTCTTTGCATGTTATTGTATCTTCAGATTTAAGTGAGATAAATATCCAGAATYCTGAGGTACAGGTCACCKTYAVSCTTTCAYCAGGCAAGAACAGATTTCTGCCAGCAGGTGTGTAACTGGTTCCTCTTGTTGGTGGCAATGATAATTTACATTTCACTTCTGCATTTTGGAGACAAAAACATAGACAAACATTTTGTTAGTAGCTTTCTATAATATGTTAACAAATGGTTTAAAAAAAATGAACTTAAAGTTAAAAACATGAGTTACCCAGCAGACTTAAAATGTCAAGTTGCATTCACTTGATTCCTGAGATGATCAGATTCTTACCTTCACACTCTGGTGTTGGACTCCAGTTGGCTYTGTTGCCMATTTTARTGCATTTAGAGGCTCTTYGAGACATAACATAMTTTGTGTTACAGCTGTATTTCAGTGTGTCATCTTCATTGTAATCGTCCCTAGGGGGCCCGATCACTGCACCATTAGCTATGTCTGGAGCGTAACATTTAATCACTGTGAATTGAAGAAGCACAGAATTAAACAGATGATTGGTCATCATGATYARAAACAGCAACGTGTGACAGTACGAGTTGTTGAATGGAATATGATACAATCATCGTTTTAATATTACACTTTTGAGTTGATGACCGTCATTCAAATCTGGATTTAAAAAAACACTACATACATATAATCACTGATCATTCTATATGGTCATTATTAACTCTTCCCCAATCACAAGCAGGTGTTCACATACTGTAGTGTACACCACCAGGCACTATGACATCGTCACACACAACGATCATTGTGATTTTGTATTGTATGCTMGTGGGAAGTTGCTCTGTTGTGTGTGACGATGTCATAGTGCCTGGTGGTGTACACTACAGTATGTGAACACCTGCTTGTCTAACATTTCATTCAAAAATCATGGGTATTAATATGGAGATGGTTCCCCCTTTGCTTCTATAACATCCTCCACTTTTCTAGGAAGGCTTTCCACTAGATGTTGGAACATTGCTGCGGGGACTTGATTCCATTCAGCCACAAGAGCATTAGAGAGGTCGGGCACTTTTGTTGGGCGATTTGGCCTGGCTCGCAGTCGGCGTTCCAATTCATCCCAAAGGTGTTTGTGTTGAGGTCAGGGCTTTGTGCAGGCCAGTCAAGTTCTTCCACGCCGATCTCGACAAACCCTTTCTATATGTACCTCACTTTGTCCAAGGGGGCATTGTCATGCTGAAACAGGAAAGGGCCTTCCCCGAAATGTTGCCACCAAGTTGTAAGTACAGAATCGTCTAGAATGTCATTGTATGCTGCAGCGTTAAGATTTCCCTTCACTAGAACTAAAGGGGCCTGAACCATGAAAAACAACTCCAGACCATTATTCCCCATCCACCAAACTTTACAGTTGGCACTATGCATTGGGGCTGGTTGTGTTCTCCTGGCATCCGCAAAAAAAAACAGATTTGTCCATCAGACTGCCAGATGGTGAAGTGGGATTAATCACGGCAGAGAACGCGTTTCCACTGCTTCCTAATCCAATGGCGATGAGCTTTACACCACTCCAGCCGTCGCTTGGCATTGCGCATGGTGATCTTAGGCTTGTGTGCGGCCGCTCAGCCATGGAAACCCAGTTCTTGTGTTGACGTTGCTTCCAGAGGCAGTTTGGAACTCGGTAGCGAGTGTTGCAACTGTGGACCACTTCAGAATAAAAGCACTTACAGTTGACCGGGGCAGCTTTAGCAGGGCAGACATTTGACCAACTGACCTGTTGGAGGCAATCTATGACGGTGCCATGTTGAAATTCACTGAGCTCTTCAGTAAGGACATTCTACTGGCAATGTTTGTCTATGGAGATTGCATGGCGGTGTGATCTATTTTATACACCGGTCAGCATCTGGTTTGGCTGAAATAATCCACTAATTTGAAGGGGTGTCCACATACTGTTGTATATATAGTGTATCTTTACATACAGTAGCTTCAGTTTACCTTCACATGTTGGGACTGTGCTGCTCCATTCTCCTTTGTCGTTGCAGTCCATCTCAGACGATCCCTTGAGTACCATGCGATTTGACTGGCACTCAAACTGGATCACATTTCCATAAGTTGCATCCTCACTGTTTCCGATGACCACAACGTTGTCGTTGGCTTGAATCACTGGGCATTTCAATGCTGTGAAAAACACACCACATGGAACATAGATACAATGCCTTGCAAAAGTATTCATCCCCCTTGGCGTTTTCCCTATTTTGTTGCATAATGGACATACACAAAATAGTCCAAATTGGTGAAGTGAAATGAAAAGATGTCTCAAAAAATGTAACAAAAAAACCCCCCCGGAGAAGTGGTGCGTGCATATGTATTCACAGGCTTTGTTATGAAGCCCCTAAATAAGATCTGGTACAACCAATTACCTTCAGAAGTCACACAATTAGTTAAATAATGTCCACCTGTGTGCAATCTAAGTGTCACATGATCTCTGTATATATACACCTGTTCTGAAAGGCCCCAGAGTCTGCAACACCACTAAGCACCACCAAGCAAGCGGCACCATGAAGACCAAGGAGCTCTCCAAACAGGTCAGGGACAAAGTTGTGGAGAAGTACAGATCAGGGTTGGGTTATAAAAAAATATCAGAAACTTTGAACATCCCACGGAGCACCATTAAATCCATAATTTTTATTTTTGTTAAGAATATGGCACCTCAATAAACCTGCCAAGAGAAGGCTGCCCATCTAAACTCAGACCAGGCAGACCAGGCAAGGAGGGCATTAATCAGAGAGGCAACAAAGAGACCAAAGATAACCCTGAAGGAGCTGCAAAGCTCCACAGCGGAGATTGGAGTATATGTCTATAGGACCATTTTAAGCTGTACACTCCACAGAGCTGGGCTTTATGGAAGAGTGGCCAGAAAATAGCCATTGCTTATAAGTGGTGTTGTGGTGTTTGCCAAAAGGCATGTGGGAGACTCCCCAAACATATGGAAGAAGGTACTCTGGTCAGATGAGACACAAATTTTGCTTTTTGACCATCAAGGAAAACGCTATGTCTGGTGCAAACCCAACACCTCTCATCGCCCCGAGAACACTATCCCCACAGTGAAGCAGGGTGGTGGCAGCATCATGCTGTGGGGGATGTTTTTCATCAGCAGGGACTGGGAAACTGGTCAGAATTGAAGGAATGATGGATGGTATTTGGTATGTTATTAGGATCCCCATTAGCTGTTGCAAAAGCAGCAGCTACTCTTCCTGGGGTCCACACAAAACATTAAACATAATACAGAACATCATTGGACAAGAACAGCTCAAGGACAGAACTACATACATTTTTAAAAAGCCTACACATCAATACATACACTCAAACTATCTAGTTCAAATAGGGGAGAGGCGTTGTGCTGCGAGGTGTTGCTTTATCTGTTTTTTGAAACCAGGTTTTCTGTTTATTTGAGCAATATGAGATGGAATTGAGGCTCTATATAATACTGTACGTTTTCTTGAATTTGTTCTGGATTTGGGGACTGTGAAAAGACCCCTGGTGGCATGTCTGGTGGGGTAAGTGTGTGTGTCAGAGTTGTGTATAAGTTGACTATGCAAACAATTTGGGATTTTCAACACATTAATCTTTCTTATAAAAAGAAGAAGTGATGCAGTCAGTCTCTCCTCAACTCTTAACCAAGAGGGACTGGCATGCATAATATTTATATCAGCCCTCTGATTACAATTAAGTGTTCTGTTTTTTAGTTTTATTTCTTGTTTGTTTCACAATAAAACATATGTTGCATCTTCAAAGTGGTAGCCATGTTGTGTAAATCAAATGATACAAACCCCCCAAAAAATCTATTTTAATTCCAGGATGTAAGGCAAAAAAATAGGAAAAATGCCAAGGGGATGAATACTTTTGCAATCCACTGTAACTAGCATATAGGATCCAGCCACTGGCGGTGGAATCAACGATTTTGTAGATTTCATTACACTGCACATTTTTTTCTTACCCAGAAAATGCTTGAAAATAATTTGTCTTGTAACAAGATATTCTGGCTTTGTTTTGTTGGTTAAATTAAGCAATATTATCTGCCAATGCACTAAGATACTTTGTGTCGGGAAGACATCTGGGTAAGCTTAATCAACTCAAAACAAGTCATTTTGATTACATTATCTTCATACAAGATAAAAAGTCTAGTCTGTTATACAATGTAGGGTGAGTCTATGTTCTTGACAGAATATATCACTTCTTACCTTCACATATAGGGAGTGCGCTGTCCCAGCCTTGTTCCACGCAGGTCCGATGTCTGGTCCTGGTCACCATTTGGTAACTGAGATGGAGACAAGTTGAAGAACAGGCATTTGATGGTTTGTTATACTTTAAGAATGATTATTTACAGTAGAAGCAGTAGCAGCATTAATAGTAGCAATATTAGTAGCAGCAGTAGTAATAGTAATAGCAGCAGTAGCAGCATTAAAAGTAGCAATATTAGTAGCAGCAGTAGTAATATTGGTAGCAGCAGTAGTAATAGTAGTAGCAGCAGTAGCAGCATTAAAAGTAGCAATATTAGTAGCAGCAGTAGTAATATTGGTAGCAGCAGTAGTAATAGTAGCAGCATTAATAGTAGCAATATTAGTAGCAGCAGTAGTAATAGTAGTAGCAGCAATAGTACTATTAGTAGCAGCAGTAGTAATAGTAGTAGCAGCAGTAGTAGCAGTAGCAGCATTAACAGTAGCAATATTAGTAGCAGCAGTAGTAATATTAGTAGCAGCAGTAGTAATATTAGTAGCAGCAGTAGTAATATTAGTAGCAGTAGTAGTAATAGTAGCAGCAGCAGTAGTAGCAGCATTAATAGTAGTAATATTAGTAGCAGCAGTAGTAATAGTAGTGCGTAGTTGTAATAGTAGCGGCATTATAGTAGCAATATTAGTAGCAGCAGTAGTAATAGTAAGTAGCAGTAGTAGTAATAGTAGCAGCAGCAGTAGTAGCAGCATTATATGTAGTAATATTAGTAGAGGCAGTAGTAATAGTAGCAATTAACAGTAGCAATATTGTAGCAGCAGTAGTAAATATTAGTAGCAGCAGTAGTACTATTAGTAGCAGCAGTAGTAATAGTAGCAGCAGTAGTTTGTTAGTAGCAGTAGTAGTAGCAGCTTAATAGTAGTATATTAGTAGCAGCAGTAGTAATAGTAGCAGCATTAACAGTAGCAATATTAGTAGCAGCAGTAATAATATTAGTAGCAGCAGTAGTAATATTAGTAGCAGCAGTAGTAATAGTAGCGAGTAGTTGTAATAGTAGCAGCAGCAGTAGTAGCAGCATTATAGTAGTATATTAGTAGCAGCAGTAGTAATATTAGTAGCAGCAGTAGTAATAGTAAGCAGCAGTAGTTGTAATAGTAGAGCAGCAGTAGTAGCAGCATTAATAGTAGTAATATTAGTAGAGCAGTAGTAATAGTAGCAGCATTAACAGTAGCAATATTAGTAGCAGCAGTAAGTAATAGTAGCAGCATTAACAGTAGCATATTAGTAGCAGCAGTAGTATATTAGTAGCAGCAGTAGTAATAGTAGCAGCATTAACAGTAGCATATTAGTAGCAGCAGTAGTAATATTAGTGCAGCAGTAGTAATATTAGTAGCAGCAGTAGTATAGTAGCAGCAGCAGTAGTAGCAGCATTATAGTAGTAATATTGTAGCAGTAGTAGTATATTAGTAGCAGTAGTAGTATAGTAGTAGCAGCAGTAGTAATAGTAGTAGCAGCAGTAGTAATAGTAGTGCAGCAGTAGTATATTAGTAGAGCAGCAGTAGTAGCAGCATTAATAGTAGTAATGTAGCAGCAGCGGTAGCAGTCTCAATCTCCATTATCAATGCTGTAATAGTCTATGTGTCAGGGGGTTAGGGTCAGTTTGATTAAATTTCTCTGTCTTATCTGGTGTCCTGTGTGAACTTACTGTAAGTATGCTCACTCAAATTCAATTCAATTCAATTCAAGGGGCTTTATTGGCATGGGAAACATGTGTTAACATTGCCAAGGCAAGTGAGGTAGATAATATACAAAAGTGAAATAACAATACAAATTAACAGTAAACATTACACATACAGAAGTTTCAAAACAATAGACATTACAAATGTATATTATATATATACAGTGTTGTAACAATGTACAAATGGTTAAGCACACAAGTTAAAATAAATAAGCATAAATATGGGTTGTATTTACAATGGTGTTTGTTCTTCACTGGTTGCCCTTTTCTTGTGACAACAGGTCACAAATCTTGCTGCTGTGATGGCACACTGTGGAATTTCACCCGTAGATATGGGAGTTTATCAAAATTGGATTGTTTTTCGAATTCTTTGTGGATCTGTGTATATGAGGGAAATATGTGTCTCTAATATGGTCATACATTGGGCAGGAGGTTAGGAAGTGCAGTCAGTTTCCACCTCATTTTGTGGGCAGTGAGCACATAGCCTGTCTTCTCTTGAGAGCCATGTCTGCCTACGGCGGCCTTTCTCAATAGCAAGGCTATGCTCACTGAGTCTGTACATAGTCAAAGCTTTCCTTAAGTTTGGGTCAGTCACAGTGGTCAGGTATTCTGCCACTGTGTACTCTCTGTTTAGGGCCAATAGCATTCTAGTTTGCTCTGTTTTTTTGTTAATTTTTCCAATGTGTCAAGTAATTATCTTTTTGTTTTCTCATGATTTGGTTGGGTCTAATTGTGCTGTTGTCCTGGGCTCTGTGGGGTGTGTTTGTGTTTGTGAACAGAGCCCTAGGACCAGCTTGCTTAGGGGACTCTTCTCCAGGTTCATCTCTCTGTAGGTGATGGTTTGTTATGGAAGGTTTTGGGAATAGGCTTCCTTTTAGGTGGTTGTAGAATTTAACGGCTCTTTTCTGGATTTTGATAATTAGTGGGTATCGGCCTAATTCTGCTCTGCATGCATTATTTGGTATTCTACGTTGTACACGGAGGATATTTTTGCAGAATTCTGCATGCAGAGTCTCAATTTGGTGTTTGTCCCATTTTGTGAAATCTTGGTTGGTGCTCTCTCTCTCTCTCTCGCTCTCTCTCTCTCTTTCTGTTATGTTCTGTTAATTACTGATGTCCCCTTTAAGAATAGAGCACCCTTGGTCATGCGCAGTGTTGTTCTATGTTATTCTGGTACTAACTTGTTTTAGTAAATGTGAAGCTCCAGTTCAATTTCTTGTATTCAGAGTCTTTCTTATTATATAAATAAGTAATACGAGCTAAGACACTACAATGGCGACGAGGATGATTACCTGCAGTGTGCATCACGAATGCAGATGGAGCTCGTAGGAAGAGAGGAAGGTTTTGACCCTGTACCACAACAGCTAGCAAGCAGTGACGAGAACGAGGCGGCAGATCAGAGACCCGTGGAGCCGGCGGTAAAGAGAATGGCTAGCATCGGGGAAATAGATGTGTTTGATGACACGCAAGAAAACTGGGCAACTTACATTGAACGACTGGAACAGTACTTCATTGCAAACGACATTGCTGATAACAAGAGAGTACCAGCGTTGTTGAGTTTAATTGGCCCAAAAACGTACAGTTTGCTAAGAGATCTGACTGCCCCTCTGAAGCCCTCAAATAAAACATTAACAGAGATTGTGGAGATATTGCAAAATCACCTATCACCTAAACCACTCCTCATCGCGCAACATTTTCGTTTCCACAAGAGAGATCAGAATGAGGGGGAGGGTGTTAGTACATATGTAGCAGAGTTGAAGAAACTGTCTGAACATTGCCAGTAGGAGAGAACCTAAATGACACATTAAGGGATATATTTGTTTGTGGACTGAAACATGAACACATTCTAAAACGTTTCCTCACAGAATCAGATCTCACGTTTGCAAAGGCTGTTTAAATTGCTGTGACTGGAAATCGCGACTAAAGATGCATTTGAGTTGCAAAGAAAAAGAAATACTGACCTATCACAAACTTCCCTGCACAAGTTTTCACGCAGCCGACAGCGCCCCCGTGTGGCCGAAAATGCAACAGTTGTGACAGAGATGGTCACAGAGCAGAGGACTGCCGTTTCAAAGACGAAATTAGTCACAAATACAGTAGAAGGGGGCACATTCAAAGAGCATGCAGAGCAAAATTCAGTCACAACAGGAAAACTGAAAAAATTAAAGGGTCTGTGAATGCACTAGCAGAGAACAGTGGCAGTGATTCAGATGAACGGTTAATTGGTACAATGGCGTTAAACACAGTGACTTCTCCCAGCAGTAGCATAATATGGGTGACACCAGATATCGAAGGCAAACCCCTCAAAATGGAGCTGGACACAGGATCTGCAGTGTCTATAATTTCCACTACTGTCTACAATCAGCACTTCAAGGCTATCAAGCTGAAGAACACAAATGTGTTGCTGAAGACCTACTCAGGAGAGAGATTGAGCCCAATCGGGGTGTTGCAGGTCAGAGTGCGGTATGGGGGGCAAACACAGCAGTTACAGCTGTATGTGGTGCCTGGAACTGGCCCCCCATTATTTGGCAGGGAATGGCTTTCAAAAATGAAGCTGAACTGGTGTGACTTGAAAATGCTCCACACGTTCCAGTCCAAAGAGAAAGGCACCGACCAAACACTGGAACACTTGTGGAAGAAATAAAACACAGTTTTCAGTGATCAGATGGGAACAGTAAAAGGCTTCACAGCAAAACTTGTACTGAGAGATGACGCAACCCCAAAATTCTGCAAAGCCAGATCTGTTCCATACTCCCTGAGACCAAAGGTGGAAGCGGAAATCGACCGCTTGCAGGATACAGGGATCCTGACGAAAGTGGACAGAAGCGAATGGGCCACACCCATAGTTCCTATTGTGAAGAAAGACGGGTCTGTTAGAATGTGTGGGGACTTCAAGGTAACTGTGAATTCGATGTTGCATGTGGACCAACACCCCCTGCCACGTCTGGAGGACATCTTTGCTGCACTAGCTGGTGGGAAACACTTCAGTAAAATCGATCTGAAACAGGCTTACCTGCAGCTACCGGTTGAAGAGAGCTCCAAACAGTACCTGACAATAAACACACACAAAGGTCGATACAGGTATAACCGCCTGTTTTTTGGCACTGCATCGGCCCCAGCCATTTGGCAACAAACTATTGACCAGATTTTGCAAGGAATCCCAGGAACCCAGTGTATCCTGGATGACATGATCATAACAGGACGCACCAACAAAGAGCACCTGGCTAACCTGGAAGAGGTCCTGAAAAGACTGAAAGAGTAGGGTCTACAGGCAAACTTACAGAAGTGTGAGTTCATCAAAGACAAAATTGTCTTCTGTGGACATGAAATTGACCACAATGGATTGCACAAAACACAGGACAAAATCGAGGCAGTGGTACAGGCACCACGACCACAAAATATCACAGAAGTGAGATCTTTTACGGGACTGATCATACTACAGAAGATTCCTCCCAAACCTTTCAGCAGTACTCCAGCCTCTAAATCAGCTCCTGGAAAAGAATAGGACATGGCGGTGAACAGAACAGTGTGAAAATGCATTTCTTGAGGCGAAACGGCTCATCATATCTGAACAGGTCCTGATGCATTACGACCCTGAACTGCCAGTGAAGTTGGCTTGTGATGCGTCCCCTTATGGCTTATGGCTTATGGCTTCACACACACTGAAAGATGGGTCAGAGAGGCCAGTTGCATTTGCGTCACGAACGTTGAATGATGCAGAGAAAAACTACTCACAAATCGACAAAGAAGCACTGGCGCTAGTGTGGGGCATCAAGAAATTTCACGCATACCTATATGGCAAGCGTTTCACACTGGTTACGGATCACCAGTCTTTGCTTTCCATTTTCAGTCCAAAGAAAGGCATTCCGGAAATGACAGCAGCCAGGTTACAGCGATACGCCTTGTTCCTTGCCAGTCATATGTATGACATTGAGTTTAAGCCGTCGTCCCTCCACACAAATGCAGATGGATTATCCAGACTGCCGTGTACAAGAGAAAGACAAAGGACTGTGGATGCAGTGGACATTTTCCATACCACTCAACTCGAGGCACTACCGGTCACAAGCAGTTATCAAACAGGAGACAAGGAAAGATGTGACCTTGTCAAAAGTGTACACCTACACCATGTCAGGATGGCCAGCTACTGGCAGAAAGGAGCTGACTCCGTATTTCCAGCGGAGAAACAAAATTACAACGTACCAAGGATGTTTGATGTGGGGAATGAGAGTCACGATACCCCAGAAATGCCAACATCAGGTTTTGCAGCAACTACATGAAGGTCATGTTGGAATTGTCAAAATGAAGCTGCTCGCAAGGAGCCACTTCTGGTGGCCCGGTCTGGATCAACAGATAGAAAACATGGCAAAGAACTGTAGTGGATGTTTGGAAACCCTTCACATGCCTGCTCCTGTCCCAGTCCACCCATGGGAATGGCCCACAGAGCCATGGCAGAGAATTAATGTGGACTACGCTGGTCCCTTTGAAAAGCACATGTTTCTGGTTATAGTTGATGCCCATTCCAAATGGCCAGAGGTGTTTTGCACTGACTCCTCCACCTCAGCTCAGACGATAGTGTCTCAGAACAACGTTTGCACGCTTCGGATTGCCGCTGCAGCTGGTAAGTGACAACGCGCAAGCTTTTGTAAGTGACGAGTTTACAAGATTCATGTCAGTAAATGGAATCAAACACTCAACCTCAGCTCCGTACCACCCTGCCACCAATGGGCTGGCAGAACGCTTTGTGCAAACCCTAAAGCAAGGACTCCGTGCAGCAAAACGAGACGAAGGGACTTTGTAAACTAAACTGGCCAAGTTCCTGGCCTCCCGAAACACCCCACATGCCACGACAAATGAAAGCCCAGCCGCACTGATGTTCGGGAGGCCTCTCCGCACACAGCTGGACATCATGAAGCCAAACAGGCATAATGAAGTGCTGAACAAACAAGCCAAGATGCTCTCCGGTGGCCGGGAGCGCCATCTCCAAACAGGACAGGAAGTGATGGTGCGAGACTACAGAAGAGGAGGGAAATGGACAAGAGGGACCGTACATACACAAACGGGACCCAGAACTTACCAGGTTCAAGTGAGCCCAGACATAATGTGGCGGCGTCACATTAACCAAATGCATTCCACGGAAAACAGCACAACAATCGAGARAGAACAGGCACAGAGAGTTCCTGAGAGTGACACACAAGGAACTGTAGAGGACGGTGGAGCAGTAAAGAGACCCCAGGCTGAAAGAAGGGAACGTGTTGATGAAGGTGCTGCTATAGCAGAAGCTATAAGGGAGCAAGCACACACTGAGGATGTTCAGGAGCCTCCAGACAATCCTAGGCGCTACCCAGAACGAAGGCACCGTCCACCAGACAGACTGGACTTATAAACAAACAAACACAAACTAACTGTTCAAGTTCAAATTTAAAGATGCAAAATAACTACAACAAGTTCTGGGAAGTGTTTCAGTTGTGGTTTGGTAAAAGTAACTCTGATTGAATAAGAGAAGGAATGTTATGTTCTGTTAATTACTGATGTCCCCTTTAAGAATGGAGCACCCTTGGTCATGCCCAGTGTGTTGTTCTATGTTATTCTGGTACTAACTCGTTTTAGTACATGTGAAGCTCCAGTTCCATTTCTTGTATTCAGAGTCTTTCTTATTATATAAATAAGTAATAAGAGCTAAGACACTACACTATCTATCTAGAGTTTTTCCTAGATAACGTGTTTCTACATCTGCATTGCTTGCTGTTTGGGGTTTTAAACTGGGTTTCTGTATAAGCACTATAAGCACTGAAATCTGCTAATGTAAAAAGGGCTTTATAAATAGACAATATTTGATTTGATCAGTTACAGTCATAGTAGTTTCAGTAGTAGTAGTAGTAGTAGTAGTAGCAGCAGTAACAGTAGTCGCAGTAGTAGTAACAGTAGTAGTAGTTATAGTAGTAGCAGCAGCAGTAGTAGTAGCAGTAGTAGTAGTAGCAGCAGCAGTAGTAGTAGTAGCAGCAGCAGTAGTAGTAGTAGTAGATGTAGTAGACGTAGTAGCAGCAGCAGTAGTAGATTTAGTAGTAGTAGTAGTAGATTTAGTAGTAGTAGTAGCAGCAGTAGTAGATTTAGTAGTAGTAGTAGCGGTAGTAGTAGTAGTAGTAATAGTAGTAGTAGCAGTATTAATAGTAGCAATATTAGTAGAAGCAGTAGTAATAGTAGTAGCAGTAGCAGCTGTCATGCCGTTGGCCTGGGGGTAGGTTTATGACAGTCATAAATATCTCTTCCCCCCTTTTCCCCTCTCTACCCCACTGATGTGAAATTTGAAAACCCCTTTGTTAACATAGATATTCTGGGAACATCCGAAAGATGGGGGGAAATGAACTATATTCTGGTAATCTGACCAATTGAACATATGCGGTGGTACTTAATGTATATTATGTCAGTTCGGTTGTCATCTGGCACATTCTCATCAATGATAGAATGACAAACTCTACAGTGGAAAGTCTACACATCAGAGTTATCGGATTCACATGGAATTGTTGTTCAATTTAAATGTTTGAATATGAAATTATTCGTGATGGGATGAAATGTTATGGTAATGAACTCTTATTCATTGCGAATGGTATGAACTCTTATTCACTACAGAAGTGATACCTCCTAGATGTTGAGTTAGCAACAGCAGCTGCAAATGTAAATTAGGAAAGTACAGACAGAGTATCCCGTCTACCACACAATTACGTTACTACAACGTATCTAATTTACCAGCAGAGACATTCTTCAAAGGACAAAGGACTCAGTTGGGCAACACGGCCTTCCATCTACCACCAACCTACCGAAGCGCAGCTCAGAGTAAATATTTATTGCATTTTCCTTTTCCAAATGGGCGGTAATTTAGAATGCATAAGATACTGTATTTACGATAGCATGGCTTCTCCCTTGGTTCCTCAAGTCTTCCCGCTCTTTCACTCAAACCCAGCCCCCTTTTCTTTTGTGTAACCAGCTGTCATATCTGTTCCACCCGCTAGGGACGTTTTCCTTTATGACGTAATTTGTAATCAAGGTATGATTCATTCTGTGTATATGTAATTCTGTGTGATTAGTTAGGTATTTAGTAAATAAATAATTAAACCCAATTTTGTATTGCTGATTCAACTTGTTAGCCAGGGTTCGTGAAGATAACCAAGAATTTACAACTTTCAGATGAGACTGAAATAATGTGACGATTAACATGGACTGCTATTGATGTAAAATATTACTAGGTCTTTAAGAGTTTATTCGGAAGATAACAGCTCTATAAATATTATTTTGTGGTGCCCCGACTCTCTAGTTAATTACATTTACATGATTAGCTCAATCAGGTAATATTAATTACGGAGAAACAATTTTATATAATGGCATGTCATATCAGTTAATCCGGCATAGCCAAAGACACGACACAGCATTAAAAGTAGCAGTAGTAGTAATATTAGTAGCAGCAGTAATAATATTAGTAGCAGCAGTAGTAATATTAGTAGCAGTAGTAATAGTAGTAGCAGCAGTAGTAGCAGTAGCAGCATTAAAACTAGCAGTATTAATAGCAGCAGTAGTAATATTAGTAGCAGCAGTAGTAATAGTAGTAGCAGTAGTAGTAGTAGTCTTATCTGGTGTCCTGTGTGAACTTACTGTAAGTATGCTCACTCTAATTCTCTCTCTCTCTCTCTCATTCTCATTCTCTCTCTCTCTCTCTCTCTCTCTCTCTCTCTCTCTCTCTTTCTATCTATAGTTTTTCCTAGCCAACGTGTTTCTACATCTGCATTGCTTGCTGTTTGGGGTTTTAGGCTGGGTTTCTGTATAAGCACTTTGTGAAATCTGCTGATGTAAAATGGCTTTTTAAAAAGACAATATTTGATTTGATCAGTTACAGTCATAGTAGTTTCAGTAGTAGTAGTAGTAGTAGTAGCAGCAGTAACAGTAGGAGCAGTAGTAGTAACAGTAGTAGTAGTAGTAGTAGCAGTAACAGTAGTAGCAGTAGTAGTAACAGTAGTAGTAGTTTTAGTAGTTGCCGTAGTAGTAGCAGCAGCAGTAGTAGTAGCAGCAGTAGTAGTAGTTGTAGCTTTAGTAGTAGTAGTAGTAGCAGTAGTAGATTTAGTAGTAGCAGTAGTAGTGGTAGTAGTAGTAGTAGCAGCAGTAGTAGTAGCAGTAGTAGATTTAGTAGTAGTAGTAGCAGCAGTAGTAGTAGCACTAGTAGTGTAGTAGTAGTAGCAGTAGTAGTAGTAGTAGCAGTATTAGATCTGGTAGTAGCAGTGGTAGTAGTAGCGGTAGCAGTAGCATGAGCAGCAGATTACCTTCGAAGGGTTGAAATGATCAAAATGTAACAACAGAGAAAAGATTTAGCATGTAACAGTCAGCAACAGAAATTCCCTACCCTTTTCTGCA
Organism: Salvelinus sp. IW2-2015; assembly: GCF_002910315.2. Classification (NCBI taxonomy): domain Eukaryota; kingdom Metazoa; phylum Chordata; class Actinopteri; order Salmoniformes; family Salmonidae; genus Salvelinus; species Salvelinus sp. IW2-2015. The sequence goes on along the minus strand of NC_036856.1, from coordinate 40,306,658 downwards.
TTCGTACAGAACTTGAGCTCCAAAGACAAAATCGTCCAAAATCGAAAGATGGAAGTCTCCATTTGGTGTGTCTCCTGGATGTCCACATGACTTAGCTGCAAACAGTAACAGAGATTTAGCCCAAAGGCTGATTTTAGCCCAAAGGACATTCAACAAAACCATATTGGTCCAACATCTACATGCTCCTCTATTCTTTCTTTTTGTGTGTGTAGTATAATTCACAATTCATGATCTGCAATATGGAATTTCACATACGGTAAATTATAACTTTGTAATCAGAATTAACTTTAAAAGGTCATTTGTCAAATGCAATGCACATCATAAGTAATTCTAAAGCTCAGTTTAAACAAGGGAAGGGATGAGCGTAGACTTACGTTCACATTTTCGACCACCATCTTGACTCCATCCATTATTGCCGCATTTGAGTCTAACGAATCCTACGTAGCCAATAGCGCAGGGCAACCTCACTGTTTTGCCACTTTCAGTGTCTTCTAGGTTGGAAATGTCCACGTTTTTAGTTCCAGCAATCCCTAAAACATCCTTTTGGAGGCAACCTGTGAGGTACAGAGGTACAGGCATAAATAACACAATAACAATAGAATGCCCAATAGACTCAGGCTTATTAAAACATTTCAAAATATGCAATGTCAAGGGTGATGCTTAAAACCCATCATATCTATCAAATATTTTAATTTTATTTATTTACTTTATTTATTTATTAGGGTCTCCATCAGCTGTTGCTAACGCAGCAGCTACTCTTTCTGGGTCCACACAAAACAAAACCTGACATAATACAGAACATGAATTGACAAGAACAGCTCAAGGTCTGAACTACATACATTTAAAATAAGAATAATATAAACAAGTCCTGTAGTGACAAAACATGAGGACACAGATACTTGCATGCATTATATCAGTACTACATATACATACATGTTATTTATGTCAGATAGGGGAGAGGCGTTGTGACGTGAGGTGACGTTTCATTTGTTTTTTAAAGCTAATTTTGCTGTTTGTTTGAGTAGTTTGAGATGGAAGAGCTCCATGTTACCATGGCTCTATATACAGTATGCGTTGCCTTAAATTTGTTTTGGATTTGGGGACTGTGAAGAGACCCGTGGTGACTTGTCTGGTGGGGTAAGTATGTCTGTCAGAACTGTATGTTAGTTGATTATACAGAATCTTCTCCTCTACTTTGAGCTAAAAGAGACTGGTATGCGTATTGTTGAAATTAGCGCTCTGTGTACTGTGAAGGGCAGGGTGTGCTGCTCTGTGAAGGGCAGGGTGTGCTGCTCTGTGAAGGGCAGGGTGTGCTGCTCTGCTCTGGACCAGCTGCAGCTTTCCTCTGTCCTTCTATGGGGCACCTGACCTTATAACCAGATAATAGTCCAGATGTGCAGAGCATATTTTTTTTACCACAGACAGACCTCTCCTCATTTTAACAACAATTTAATAAAATGCCTTGATGACAGTATACAATCTAAGATAACACCAAGAAGTTTAGTTTCCTCTACTTGCTCAACAGTCACATCATTAATTAGAAGATTCAGCTAAGATCTAGTACTTAGGGAATGACTTGTCCCAAATACAATGATTTAGTTTTTGGTTTTTGGTGTTCAGGACTAGTTTATTACCAGCCACCCATTCTAAAACCGACTGCAGCTCTTTGTTTAGGCTTGCAGTGACGCTGTGGGTGCTGAAGTGAATAATGTTCAATCATCTGCGTACATAGACACACAGGCTTTGTTTAAGGCTAATGGTAGATCATTAGTAAAAATAGAAAATAAAATAAAATTGTATTTGTCACGTGTGCCAAATACAACAGGTGTAGACCTTTACAGTGAAATGCTTACTTACAAGCCTTTAACCAACAATTCAGTTTTAAGAAAATACCAACAACTAAAAAAGTATGAGATAAGAATAAGAAATAATTAAAGAGCAGCAGTAAATAACAATAGCGGGGCTATAGACGGGGTACCGGTACAGACTCAATGTGCGGGGGCACTGGTGTCGAGGTAATTGAGGTAATATGTACATGTAGGTAGAGTTATTAAAGTGACTATGCATAGATAATAGCAGAGAGTAGCAGCAGCATAGAAGGAGGGGGGCAATGCAAATAGTGTAGGTAGCCATTTGACTAGATGTTCAGGAGTCTTATGGCTTGGGGGTAGAAGCTGTTTAGAAGCCTCTTGGACCTAGACTTGGCGCTCCGCTCTAGGCCTTCCTCTGACACCTCCTGGTATAGAGGTCTGGAATGGCAGGAGAAGCTTTTAGAGAAGCTTCCATTAGAGAAAACCCTCTGTGTCCTATTAGATACCGTAGATAGGTCTCAATCCATAATGTGGCAGGTGATGTAAAGCCATAACACGAGAGTTTTCAATAACAGGTTATGGTCAATAATATCAAAGGCTTCACTGAAGTCTAACAAAACAGATCCAACAATCATCTTATTATCAATTTATTTCAACCAATCATTAGTCATTTGTGTCAGGGCAGTACATGTGGAATGCCTTCACTATAAGCATGCTTAAAGATGGTTGTTACATTCTTTACATAAAAATTATTTACAGAACAATATAATAGTATCTGGTCAAACACTATTTTTTCCAAATGTTAGTAAGAACCGGCAGCAAGCTGATTTCAACATGATCACAACTGTGAACCTGAAAGGCTGTTTCAGGGATGCATACATGGAACATTACACAAACCACACATAACTTCTTCTATCTGTAATATTTCACTCAGGCAGAGATATCTTACCTTGACCTTTCACAAAGCTGAGTGTACACAACCATAGTGCAAAGACAAAGCTGAGAGTTATCAATCGCATTTTGACTTCATCACCTATTGTCTGTCACCAGCGAGAGTGTTTGGATGTTGTGGGTCACAGACAGAGTTGCAGTAGTTAAATTATCTCCTGTCGGTCAATGATTTGCCAGAGCCCTCTCAAGTCACAGTCTGCCCACGCAACTCAACAGCGCACTAAAATGAGAAGGTAACACGTGTCCTGTATTGTAACGCAGTGAGCCACAGGCTGCAGGAGCCAGTAGAGGATAACTGTAAAATGGAGAAAGACGAGGAAGGGAGGGGATGGGGGAGAAGGGCAAGTGACCACATTATGTCTGGTTGAGGCACCGAGGGTATGTTGTGAAAGACAAACAACTAAGCCAGAGGGAGGGAGTTAGGACTGGAATCACTACAATGTTTTGGGGGGAATGTTTATCATTGCACATTTCCTGGCATCTAGATATTTCCATTGCCAAACACACTGTGTACTATTAACAAGATCAAACCCAAAGTGTGCATTGATTATACATAGCCTTTCTATTCTACTGGTGAACCTGAAACCATTGCACTCAATACGGGTATTGTGTTGATGAAATATCTGAAATGGTGAACTTAATCAAAAACATACATTTATTGTGAAAATAAGTCCAGCTAATGTATGTTTTAAATGAATGTCTCTGAATGTGGAAACTGGGTCTAACTTGTTTGTCTTTTACTGAATAAATAAAGTATTCCCGAAAAGGGTTCATTCGTTGTGTAAACCTCTGGTGATCATTTGCAGTAACCAAATAGATGGCTTAATCTGAGGCTTCCCAACCTTTGAAACCACACTACTGGCATTATGAGATAAAAGTCAATTTTCAAATAAGGTATAGTAGCATTTTTAGTAAGGGACATTTCAGGACAACATAAGTGACAGACTGGAATCTGCCCTGATTTAACTCTAAAACAACCAACATATTTTACATACATGGTTTACCAACTGGGGTCAAAACATCTACTTAATTCTTATCAAAACATGAGTCATGTACAGTTGAAGTTGGAAGTTTACATACACTTAGGTTGGAGTAATTAAAACTCATTTTCAACCACTCCACAAATTTATTTTCAACAATCTATAGTTTTGGCAAGTCGGTTAGGACATCTACTTCTTGCATGACTGTCACGTTCTGACCTAAGTTCCTTTTTTATGTCTTTATTTTGGTTTGGTCAGGGAGTGAGTTGGGGTGGGCATTCTATGTTGTTTTTCCATTTATATGTGTTTGGCCTGGTATGGTTCCCAATCAGAGGCAGCTGTCTATCGTTGTCTCTGATTGAGAACCATACTTAGGTAGCATTTTCCCACCTGTGTGGTGTGGGTAGTTAATTTCTGTTTAGTGTGTGTTGCACCTGACGGAGCTGTTTCGGTTGTCTCTTTGTTGTTTTTGCATTTTAGTGTTCAGTTTCGAATAAACATGACGAACACGTACCACGCTGCGCTTTGGTCTTCACCTTCTTCCACCAACGGCCGTTACAATGACACAAGTCATTTTTCCAACAATTGTTTACAGACAGATTAGTTCACTTATATTTCACTGTATCACAATTCCAGTGGGTCAGAAGTTTACATACACTAAGTTGACTGTGCCTTTAAACAGCTTGGAAAATTCCAGAAAATTACGTCATGGCTTTAGAAGCTTCTGATAGTCTAATTGACATAAATTGTAGGTGTACCTGTGGATGTATTTCAAGGCCTACCTTCAAACTCAGTGCCTCTTTGCTTGACATCATGGGAAATCAAAAGAAATCAGCCAAGACCTCAAAATTAAAATTGTAGACCTCCACAAGTCTGGTTCATCCTTGGGAGCAATTTCCAAACGCCTGAAGGTACCATGTTCATCTGTACAAACAATAGTACGCAAGTATAAACACCATGGGACCACGCAGCCGTCAAACCGCTCAGGAAGGAGACGCGTTCTGTCTCCTAGAGATGAATGTACTTTGGTACGAAAAGTGGAAATCAATTCCAGAACAACAGCAAAGGACCTTGTGAAGATGCTGGAAGAAACAGGTACAAAAGTATCTATATCCACAGTAAAACGAGTCCTACATCGACATAACCTGAAAGGCCGCTCAGCAAGGAAGAAGCCACTGCTCCAAAACTGCCATAAAAAAGCCAGAGGGTTTGCAACTGCACATGGGGACAAAGATCGTACTTTTTAGAGAAATGTCCTCTGGTCTGATGAAACAAAAATAGAACTGTTTGGCCATAGTGACCATCGCTTGTTTGGAGGAAAAAGGGGGAGGCTTGCAAACCAAAGAACACCATCCTAACCGTGAAGCACAGGGGTGGCAGCATCATGTTGTGGGGGTGCTTTTCTGCAGAAGGGACTGGTGCACTTCACAAAATAGATGGCAACATGGGGCAGGAAAAGTATGTGGATATATTGAAGCAACATCTCAAGACATCAGTCAGGAAGTTAAAAGCTTGGTCGCAAATGGGTCTTCCAAATGGTCAATGACCCCAAGCATACTTCCAAAGTTGTGGCAAAATGGCTTAAGGACAACAAAGTCAAGGTATTGGAGTGGCCATCACAAAGCCCTGACCTCAATGCTATAGAAAATTTGTGGGACGATCTGAAAAGTGTGTGCAAGCAAGGAGGCCTACAAACCAGACTCAGTTACACCAGCTCTGTCAGGAGGAATGGGCCAAAATTCACCCAACTTATTGTGGGAAGCTTGTGGAAGGCTACCCAAAACATTTGACCCAAGTTAAACAATTTAAATGCAATGCTACCAAATACTGATTGAGTGTATGTAAACTTCTGACCAACTGGGAATGTTGTGAAAGAAATAAAAGCTGAAATAAGTCCTTCTCTCTACTATTTTTCTGACATTTTACATTCTTAAAATAAAGTGTAGGTCCTAACTGGCCTATAACAGGGAATTTTTTAAATAATTAAATGTCAGGAATTGTGAAAAAATGTAGTTTAAATGTATTTGGCTAAGGTGTATGTAAACCTCCGACTTCAACTGTATATTTGTTAACAACAAGTTAAATGACAAAATCATGAAACATTTGAAGAATTTAATACACCACCCTTGGGCTATGATAAAAAATATGCCTCTGGGGTCAAAGTGACCACAGTCAGTAAGTAGTATGAGGGTTTAATTGAGAGGTCAAAAAAACATGTGTTTAGCTGTTGGGTAATGTTGAGTTGTTGAACTTCCTGAGTTGTCCTTTATGTGACCTCCTTCCTCTGTTTCTCAATAATTTCACCTATTCTCCCTCCCTGGCCTCTAGGTCACCATACTGCTGATTATTATGCACACCTGTCACCATTGTTAAGCGCCCCAGTGCTTATTGACACTCACCTGGACTCCATCACCTCCTTGATTACCTGCCCTTTATATGTCACTCCCTTTGGTTCCTTCCCCAGGCGTCATTGTTTCTGTATCTGTTTCATGGCGGTGCGCTGTTCCTATTTCATGTTTGTTTATTTATAAAACCTATTCACTCCCTGAACTTGCTTCCCGACTCTGAGCGTACATCGTTACAAATAAGGACTATTCCCATCCTTGTCTGCACCACATCTTATTAGTCAGCAGTTGCAATGTGTTTACATAATCATGAGCTGCCGTACAGAATTCAAACACTACTCAAATATGTAGCTAGGAATTGCAATATGTTCACATCGAAGTGGTTATCAGTTACATTAAAACATAAATCAGTTATGTTAGAATGCAGTGGTTAACATCAGAATATAGAGTGGTTAACATCAGAATATAGAGTGGTTATCAGTTACATCAGAATATAGAGTGGATATCAGTTACATCAGAATATAGAGTGGATATCAGTTACATCAGAATAGATATCCACTCTATTATTCTGATGTAACTGATATCCACTATATTCTGATGTAACTGATATCCACTCTATATTCTGATGTAACTGATATACCATCTATTTCTGATGTAACTGATATCCACATCTATATCTGATGTAACTGATATCCACTCTATTATTCTGATGTACACTGATATCCAATCTATTTCTGATGTACTGATATCACTCTATTCTGATGTAACTATATCCACTCTATATCTGATGTAACTGAATCCACTCTATATTCTGATGTAACTGATACCACTCTATATTCTGATGTAATGATATCCCACTCTATCTTATGGTAACTGATATCCATCTATATTCTGATCTAACTGATATCCACTCTATATTCTGATGTAATCTGATAACCACTCATATCTGATGTACTGATACCACTATATTCTGATGTAACTGATATCCACTCTATATTCTGATGTAACTGATATCCACTCTATATTCTGATGTAACTGATTATCCACTCTATATTCTGATGTAACTGATATCAATCTATATCTGATGTAACTGATATCCCCTCTAATATTCGATGTAACTGATATCCACTCTATATTCGATGAATGAATCCACTCTATATTCTGATGTAACTGATATCCCTCTATA
>NC_036856.1:40270287-40299360 GCF_002910315.2 Salvelinus sp. IW2-2015 | reverse complement strand
CAGTAACTGCATATCCACTCTAATATTCTGAAGTAACTGATAACCACTCTATAATTCTGATGTAACTGATATCACTCTACATCTGATGTAACTGATATCCTCTATTTCTGTGAACTGATATCCACTCTACATTCTGATGTAACTGATATCCACTCTATATTCTGATGTAACTGATATCCATCTATTATTTGATGTAACTGATATCCACTCTATATTCTGATGTAACTGATATCCATTCTATATTCTGATGTATGTGATATCCACATCTATATTCTGATTTAAATTGATATCCGACCTCTATATTTGATGAACTGATATCCACTCTATTTCTGATGTAACTGATATCCACTATATTCTGATGTAACGATAACCACTCTATATTCTGATGTAACTGATATCCACTTCTATATTCTGATGTAACTAAATCCACTCTATATTCTGATGTAATATATCCACTATCATTCTTGATGTAACTGATATCCACTCTATATTCTGATGTAACTGATATCCACTCTATATCTACTTGTAACTGATATCCACTCGATATTCTGATGAACTGATATCCACTCTATATTCTGATGTAACTATATCCAATCTATATTCTGATGTAACTGATATCCACTCTATATTCTGATGTAACTCTTATCCACTCTATATTCTGATGTAATAATCCACTCTATATTCTGATGTAACTGATATCCACTCTATATTCTGATTGTAACTGATATCCATCTATATTCTGATGTAACTGATATGCCAATCTATATTCCGATGTAACTAATCCACTCTATATTCTGATGTATCACCACGTATATTCTGATGTAACTGATAACCACTTATTCTGATGTAACTGATATCACTCTATATTTTGATGTCAACTGATATCCACTCTATATTCTGATGTAACTAATCCACCTTATTCTGATGTAACTGATTATCCGAATCTATATTCTGATTGTATACTATATCCACCTATATTCATGTAACTGATATCCAACTCTATATTCCGATGTAACTGATACCACTCTACTATTCTGAGAACTATATTCCACTCTATATTCTGATGTAACTGAATATCCACTCTATATTGCATGTAAGCTGATATTCCCACTCACATTCTGAAGCTAAACTGAATACCACTCATATTCTGAATATATCCATTATATTTGATTAGACTGATATCCACTCCTATATTTCGATGTAACTGATAACCACTCTATTATTCTGATGTTAACCACTCTATTCTATGTTAACACTGCATTCTAACATAACTGATTTATGTTTAATGTAACTGATAACCACTTCATGTGAACAATGCAATTCCTACTACATATTTGAGTAGTGTTTGAATTCTGTTACGCAGCTCATGGATTATGTAAACACATGCACGCTGACTAATAAATGTTGTGGCAGACAAAGGGAATAGTCCTTATTTGTACACATGTTACGCAGAGCGGGAACAAGTTCAGGAGTGGAATAGTTTATAAATAAACAAACATGAAAATGAACAGCGCACCGCCATGAAACAGATACAAAACAATACGCCTGGGGAAGGAACCCAAAGAGACATAATTAAAGGCATAATCAAGGAGGTGATGGATCCAGTGGTGTCAATAAGCACTGAGGCGGCTTTAACAATGGTGACAGGTCGTGCATAATAATCAGCATATGGTACCTAGAGCCAGGGAGGAGAATAGGTGAAATTATTGAGAAACAGAGAAGGATCACATCACATAAAGCACACTCAGGAAGTTACATCTCAACATTATAACCAGCCTAAACACATGTTTTTTTGACTCTTCAATTAAACCCAACTACTACCGACTGTGTCACTTTGACCCAGAGGCATATTTTTTATCATAGCCAGGTGGTGTATTAAATCTTCAATATGTTCCATATTTGTCATACTCTCTCTTTCGGGCCTCAGAATATAGAGTGGATATCAGTTACATCAGAATATAGAGTTGTTATCAGTTACATCAGAATATAGAGTGGATATCAGTTACATCAGAATATAGAGTGGATATCAGTTACATCAGAATGTAGAGTGGTTATCAGTTACATCAGAATATAGAGTGGATATCAATTACATCAGAATATAGAGTGGATATCAATTACATCAGAATATATAGTGGTTATCAGTTACATCAGAATGTAGAGTGGCTATTTGTTACATTATAATATAAATCAGTTCATTAGAATATCAAGTGGTTATCAGGTCCTTTATGCAACAGCAAAAGGGAGGAATATGTTGGCTATATACTGAGTGTACAAAACATTAGGAACACCTTCCTAATATTGAGTTGCACCCCACTTTGTGCCCTCAGAACAGCCTCAACTCGTCAGGGCATGGACTTTACAAGGTGTCGGAAGCGTTCCACAGGGATGCTGGCCCATGTTTACTCCAATGCTTCCCACAGTTGTGTCAAGTTGGCTGGATGTCCTTTGGTGGTGGACCATTCTTGATACACACGGGAAACTGTTGAGCGTGAACAACCCAGCAGCGTTGCAGTTCTTGACACACTCAAACCGGTGTGCATGGCACCTATTAGCATACCCCTTCAAAGGCACTTAAATATTTTTTCTTGCTGCATTCACCCTCTGAATGGCACACATACACAATCCATGTCTCAAGACTTAAAAATCCTTCTTTATCTGGTATCCTTCCCTTCATCTACACTGATTTAAAGTGCATTTAACAAGTGACATAAATAAGGGATCATAGCTTTCACCCGGATTCACTTCAGATCAGTCTCTGTCATGGAAAGTGTGTTCCAAATGTGTTCCAAATGTTTTGTCCACTCAGTGTAATATGGTAATGATGTGCATTGTAAAGAGGAAAATAAACTTAAATTAAAGAAAATGAAATGAAATAGATTTAAGGTACGTGGTAGTAAATGTAGTGATGCATATTGACCATTCAATTCAATTGTCAATTCCTTCAACTTTTCACAGACAGTATACAGATTCATTTGAAAAGCATTTTGCCTTTACCACAGATCCAACTAAGATCTGAATATCTGAATCAAGATGAAAACAGCTGTTAAAGGTGCTTGGAAATCAATCAATTTGATTTTTATTTGTTTTGATATATGTGTTTGTTAAAGGGCTTGCCTGAAGGGCTGGTTGTGGAGTAAATCTGTAACTTTGTAAATGAAATCCTTATGGTCCATGGGCAACAGTTTACAAAGCATGATTCCAAATCACCTCTGCTACAGTACATGTACTCAGTTTATGTTTTGGAGCACTGAATCCACCTTTGACCCACGCTGGTTGAGCAATCTCCATTCTACATTTGACAGAATATCAGGCATAGAGTCTTCCTTTACCACCAGAGGGCAGAAGTGATCCTTTCGTTGGACTCCGGGCATACACTGCTACAACTAGAATAATACACCGTGGAGGCTTTGGATTTCTACTGATTCACATTCTATATCAACAGTTGGTGCCGTATCTTATTAATGTCAGCTGTTGACTTTTTTGACTGTACTTTTACTAGTTACAGAATGATCTAATGAATCTGAACCAAGAGGCATTAATTGGTCACCCTACACAGGGAGACACGTAACTACATAACATTTTAAAACTGAAAATATTAGAAAAGATAAATATTCAACTATTTTCCATCAGCATACATTGAAGCTTTTAATTGTTTTTCATTTTATTTATATATATATATTTTTAGGGGGTAGATCAGCTTCAATATTGCAGATATATTATGGCTTCTATCAATGTAATTGTCTGCATTATTTCCAATACCCCATATATTTTTTTTGTAAATATATATAATTCTATATATATTTATGTGTTTTCCTTTATTATTTTCCTATAACCCTACCATCCCTCCCGTAATTGGAGTAAACTAATTGACAACAACTCTTAGGCTTCTACTTCCAGCGTATACATACTATATATATTTTACAGACACAGTATAGTTTACAATAGTTATCTTTCATTTGTTTTAGTCCCATCCTTCAGCTCCACTAAACCCCTCCCATCTATCTCTGAACACCTTCCAGTTTTGATTTATATTTGCCATATATTTGTTTTACATTCAAACTGTCAAAAGCACAAATGATTAAAAAAATATATTTTGATATTTTATTTTTCTGTCTTTCTTTAGAAATACCATTTGCCTAGACATATGTAACTGTGTCTGTATAATCCGTAGGGCCGGCATGATACCAGTATCAAAATACACATATGTATCTTGGCAAGGAAACAAAACACAATGCGGATTATGTAAACAAACATCATTATGTTATCATCCAGAGTCACATTTATTTATTTTCCAAACTATAGAACACAATATGTTACATACAGCAGGTTTTTAAAGGACCAAAGAGTTTGGTCTGCTTTGTGTTTTCATTTTTGACATGTAAAAAATATTGCGATACTAGTATTGTCTCAGCCCTATCTGTTATACCATTTTATTTGCTATGCTAAAAGCCCAGTATCATTTGAAAGCGATGCTGCTTTCCCATCTGTCCTTTATCCAGCGTAATTTCCTATTCTGTGATAATGAGAGGGATCTGACCCCAGGTCAGAGGTTAGTGACCTATTAGCACACTGCCTCCCTTTCATGTGTCTTAATCACATGCCAGCTGCTGGCATCACAGCACAGGAGGTTGGTGGGACCTTCATTGGGGAGGACGAGTTCGTAGTAATGGCTGGAGCAGAATCAGTGGAATGGTATCAAGTACATCAAACACATGGTTTCCATGGTTTCCAGGAGCAGAATCAGTGGAATGGTATCAAGTACATCAAACACACGGTTTCCATGGTTTCCAGGTGTTTGATGCCATTCCATTCATTCCGTTCCAGACATTATTATGAGCCGTCCTCCCCTCAGCATCCTCTACTGCATCACAGTCCCTACTGTAGCCACCTTCTTAGTCATTATCCTCCAGATATTATACGGGAATGACTTGGTTAATTTAATTACTTTGTGCAAAATATGCAAGTACAGCCAAAATGTTTTAAAAATACAAAATATATTCAAAGTACAAAATGCAACAGCTAAAGAGGTAGATAATGTGTAACTGCTTGCTTGAGCTAATAACATAGTAATTATATATATATATATATATATATATATATATATATACATACATATATGGGGTATTGTGTGCAGATTGATGAAGAAAAACATTTATTTAATTAATTTTAGAATAAGGCGGTAAAGTAACAAAATGTGGAAAAAGTAAAGCACTGTATTTAGTCTTGCCCGCATTAACTATACATTTTAAACCAACCAGGGATTTCTTTGTAAGGCAACAAAGTCAGGTTGCAGCTTTAACATAGCCCGGTCAACAGTGGGGCAATGGCATACATAACAGTGTTGTTTGCATACAGATGACTATTACAAGTTACAACAGATAGACCAATGTTATATATATAAATAGTGAAGAGAACAGGTCCCAATACTGACCCCTGCAGTAAACATTTTGTAATATCCAGGAAACTAGACATCATCAGAAATCACACATTGACAGATAACTCTCAAGAAGCCTGATTCAGGCCTATTTCAGTCAACCTTTAAAAGAGAATGTAACTGTCAACAGTGTCAAAGTCCTTGGAAAGGTCTATAAATAAATCAGCACAAAAGTTTTTATGATCTAAACAATTTAAAACATAATCTAGAACAAGTTTTCAGGTCGAAAACCAGACTGGTGTACATTTACAACAGAATGAGATGCTCTACTTTCCGGCTACCCGGATAAAGCACTAAATAAACTTCAGTTAGTGCTAAATACGGCTGCTAGAATCCTAACTAGAACCAAAACATTTGATCATACTAGTCCAGTGCTAGCCTCCCTACACTGGCTTCCTGTTAAGGCAAGGGCTGATTTCAAGGTTTTACTGCTAACCTACATGTCACGGCCGTTTAAAGGAGTGGACCAAGGCGCAGCGTTTTGAGCGTACATACTATTTTATTTAACGATGTCGCCCACAAAACAATAAACAATCAACCGACACGTGAAGCCAATGAGCCTCCAGTTGCTCACAGGCAACATAACATGGACAACTACCGACAAAACCAACATGGAAAATGGCAACCTGAATAGGCTCCCATTCAGGCCACCATAAACCTACATACCCCTAGACAATACAAAATCCCCAATAGATAACCAAAAAACCCTAGACAAGAAAAAAACCCTAGACAATACAAAAACTAAACAAACCACCCTTGTCACACCCTGACCTAACCAAATAATAAAGAAAGCAAATATAACTAAAGTCCGGGCGTGACACTACAAAGCATTACATGGGCTTGCTCCTACACGTACGCTACGGTCACAAGACGCAGGCCTCCTAATTGTCCCTAGAATTTCTAAGCAAACAGCTGGAGGCAGGGCTTTCTCCTATAGAGCTCAATTTTTATGGAATGGTCTGCCTACCCATGTGAGAGACGAAGACTCGGTCTCAACCTTTAAGTCTTTATTGAAGACTCATCTCTTCAGTGGGTCATATGATTGAGTGTAGTCTGGCCGAGGAGTGTTGAGGGGAACGGAAAGGCACTGGAGCAACGAGCAGCCCTTGCTGTCTCTGCCTGGCCGGTTCCCCTCTCTCCACTGGGAATCTCTGCCTCTAACCCTATTCAGGGGCTGAGTCACTGGCTTACTGGTGCTCTTCCATGCCGTCCCTAGGAGGGGTGCGTCACTTGAGTGGGTTGAGTCACTGACGTGGTCTTCCTGTCTGGGTTGGCGCCCCCCCTTGGGTTGTGCCGTGGCAGAGATCTTTGTGGGCTATACTCGGCCTTGTCTCAGGATGGTAAGTTGGTGGTTGAAGATATCCCTCTAGTGGTGTGGGGGCTGTGCTTTGGCAAAGTGGGTGGGGTTATATCCTKCCTGTTTGGCCCTGYCCDGGGGTATCATCGGATGGGGCCACAGTGTCTCCTGATCCCTCCTGTCTCAGCCTCCAGTATTTATGCTGCAGTAGTTTATGTGTCGGGGGCTAGGGTCAGTCTGTTATATCTGGAGTATTTCTCCTGTCTTATCCGGTGTCCTGTGTGAATTTAAGTATGCTCTCTCTAATTCTCTGTTTCTCTGTTTCTTTCTTGCTCTCTCTTGGAGGACCTGAGCCCTAGGACCATGCCCCAGGACTACCTGGCATGATGACTCCTTTTTGTCCCCAGTCCACCTGGCCGTGCTGCTGCTCCAGTTTCAACTGTTCTGCCTACGGCTATGGAACCCTGACCTGTTCACTGTGATTACTATTATTTGACCATGCTGGTCATTTATGAACATTTGAACATCTTGGCCATGTTCTGTTATAATCTCCACCCGGCACAGCCAGAAGAGGACTGGCCACCCCTCATAGCCTGGTTCCTCTCTAGGTTTCTTCCTAGGTTTTGGCCTTTCTAGGGAGTTTTTCCTAGCCACCGTGCTTCTACATCTGCAGTGCTTGCTGTTTGGGGTTTTAGGCTGGGTTTCTGTACAGCACTTTGATATATTAGCTGATGTAAGAAGGGCTTTATAAATACATTTGATTTGATTAAAAAAAGTTCTTAACTGAGAGTTGTCCAGGGATTCTAAAACGTTGGAAACGTAAAATAACTTTGAAATTGGATGGTAAGTTAGAGGGATCTCCTCCTTTGTGTAGGAGGAGGCCATGTGCTGCTTTCCAGATTTTAGGAATAAACCCAGAAACAATTGTCAAATTTAAATTATAGGTTAATCCACATAACAATTCACATTTCCTGTTGCTGCAGGATTATTTTCCTGCTGTGTGAAACAAGCTCAAATTAAGATACGACATCTGTATGTGCTGTATGTTTTTTGTTTTGTTATGTTTATTGTTGATTTGCTGTAAAATGTCATTATTGAACATCACATTGCAGATTTATTGAATGTTCTGAAAACCAATAAATACAATTTAAAAAACAAACAGAAATAACTTCCTTGAAAAAAGCACTTTCATAAGCAGGAATTTTGATTGGACTGTCTGGGATTGGTCTGAGTGGGGAGGGGAACACTGAAACTAGCTGTTACTGGCAGAGAGGTTTGGAACTGCCATTCTTATTGGTCTATTAGTTTATTTACCACATGGTTATGTCACATGGAAAGGCCAAAGTTCCATCCCACCAAAACAGGCATAAATGTCAGGTGGTCTTTTCAAACAGCTCTTACACTACTAGAGCATTGATTCCATATGTGTTGATTCCATATGTGCTATTTCATAGTTTTGACATCTTCACTATTATTCTACAATGTAGAAAATAGTACAAATAAATAAAAACCCTGGAATGAGTAGGTGTTTCCAAACTTTTGACTGGTACTGCTTATATAAAACACAGGACAATCACATGTTTGACTGGTACTGTATGTTTAAACACAGGAAAATCACATTTTTGACTGGTACTGTATGTATAAAACACAGGAAATCACATTTTTGACTGCATTGGGCTTTTAATGAAAGCAGTTGATGTGGTTTCCAAACCAGCTCTACATTTTGATTGGTAGAAAATATTATTGTTCTGATTTTAGATTTGAAAAGCATAGAAGCAGAGAAAGATTTTATATTCTATGTGTTTTTTTCCGAACTTGTTGGGAAAGCGGTCCCAATTTCAGTTGTTTGTAAAAGTTCACAGGAAATATTGATTTGGTTACTAAAACAGATGTACTGTTTGATTGGTAGAAGATAATTATCAGGAATAAAAGTAAGACCCAGATGCAGACTGTCAAAGTAACAATGTTTAATGTTCCAACAGGGACAAACAGAAGACAGGTCAAGGCAGGCAGAGGTCGGCAATCCAGAGGAAGGCAGAGGTACAGGTTGGCGGGCAGGCTCAGGGTCGGGGGCAGGCATAGTGGTCAGGCAGGCGGGCTCAGAGACAAGACAGGCAAGGGTCAAAACCGGGAGGACTAACAAAAGAGAAATAGAACGCATGAGCACGGGAAAACACGCTGGTTGACTTGAAAACATACAAGGCGAACTGGCACAGAGAGACAGGAAACACAGGGTTATATACACCAGGGAAAATTAGCGACAGCTGGAGGGGGTGGAGACAATCACAAGACAGGTGAAACAGATCAGGGCGTGACAATAATTTTGTTCTGATTTCAGATTTGAATAGCAGAGAAGCAGACTAAGATTTAATTTGTGTCTAATTTGTTGGGAAAGTGGTCAAAGTAGCTGATTTGTGTCAAAAGTGACACTGTTTACAGTGAATACACTGTAAAATACACTGTAGAATGTTGGAAGGCATGATGTCACAATGTGCCCTTTAGAATGTTGAGGAAATCCTATGAAAGGAAATGGAGGACAAAAAGAAGGACAAAAAGCTCCTCAATAGTTTAAAAAGTATAAAAGATATCAAAAGCTGTATACAAGCAACTATCTGAGTTAACCATGTATCTTTATTGAACTTTTATCTCAATTTTAGCACTGTTTCTATGCACACTCACAGGGCCCTATACGCTCACACATACTGTCACTCCAACACACACACAAAACACTCACACATACTGTAATATGCATATACATTTATACTGACTCTACACCAGTGGTGGCTCCTCGGAGGAGGAAGGGGAGGACCATCCTACTCAGTGAATTTCATCAAAATATTAATTGTAAAACATTAAAAAAGTTATGATTTTAGATAAAACTACACTAAATATAATGACCAAATAATTGATTAAAACACACTATATTCCGAAGAAAGTTTACAGTAGCCTCAACAGAACTCTGTAGGGTAGCACAGAGGTGTAGCCGGAGGACAGCTAGCTTTCATCCTCCTCTGAGTACATTGATTTCAATACAAAACCTAGGAGGCTCATGGTTCTCATCCCCTTCCATAGACTTACACAGTAATTATGACAACTTCCAGAGGACAGCCTCCAACCTATCAGAGCTCTTGCAGCATGAACTGACATGTTGTCCACCCAATCAAAGGATCAGATAATTCATGTAGTATTGAAAGCATAAGCTACAGCTAGCTAGCACTGCAGTACATAAAATGTGGTGAGTGGTTGACTCAAAGAGAGAGAAAGACAGTTGTTGAACAGTTTTGAACAAATTCATTTCTTCCAAAATGAAGAAGAGAGAGAGATAGAGCGAGAGAGATCGTCATTTTTTTCCACTTTCCGTTGCACTTACTTAGCTAGCAAATGCAGCAAGCTAGCTTAGCCTACTGAAACACCCTGCTCAAACAGAGGGATGCTATGTTAACTACACAACACTGGAACTCTTCCAAGTCAAGGTAAGCTTTTGGTTTTACAAATTTATTTCCACGAGGCCCGCCGGTGTAACTGGTTACTGACTGTACACTGTAACGTTACTGCATGATTGTAGCAGGTTTACTAACACATTAGTTCTATTAGCTATGCTGACTATGACGTTACTTTAACTAATATGGTGACAACGATGTAGGCTGTGTGTAGAGGTTTGTCTTGGAAAGTTTTTTTCTCGCCTTGTCACATACAGCTAATGTGTTGTGCATTGAAGTCCACAAGCGAAGGGACAAGAAGTGAGAGAAGGAGAGGGCATATATGTGAGAAGGAATACAATGCTGTTGCTATGAATGTGAACTGTGTTTACACATGATCAGGGGTGTATTCATTCTGCTGATTCTGTTGAAAAATGTTTCTTAAACGGAAGAAAACGGAAAGAAAACGGGGATAAAAATGATTGCACCCTATATCAGTTAGATGCAGGCAAAAGCGTGCAAGGTGGTTTTGAATGTCACTGTCTGTCATCTCAAATTTGTCTCTTGACCTGTGCACCTACGTTGTAAACTTTCATTCATAGGCTAGGTTGTAGCAACCTCATGATGGGTATAGGGAACATTAGAGTATCATGTAGTAGCCTAAACCTATTGATGTTACATTGAGCTGGGTGAATGGAATATGAATGACAGTCATCCAATATGCTGTAATAGAAATAAGGCCATGCTCATGAAAAACAATCGTCCTTGCGCATCATAATGGACACCGACCGCCACTGCTCTTCACACCCGCACACCTACTCATATACAAGCTGCTGCTACTCTGTTTATCTTATATCCTGTTTCCTAGTCCCCTTATCCCTGTACATATACTGTAGTATCTACCTCCATTACTCCAGGATCTCGCACATTGTAAATATGGCTTTGGAACTGACTTTTAAAACATATTTCCTGTAAATACACTTGAGGTCGGAAGTTTACATACACCTTAGCCAAATACATTTAAACTCAGTTTTTCACAATTCCTGACATTTAATCCTAGTAAAAATTCTCTGTTTTAGGTCAGTTAGGATTACCACTTTATTTTAAGAATGTGAAATGTCAGAATAATAGTAGAGATAATGATTTATTTCAGCTTGTATTTCCTTCATCACATTCCCAGTGGGTCAGAAGTTTACATACACTCAATTAGTACTTGGTAGCATTGCCTTTATATTGTTTAACTTGGGTCAAACATTTTGGTTAGCCTTCCACAAGCTTCCCACAGTAAGTTGGGTGAATTTTGGCCCATTCCTCCTGACAGAGCTGGTGTAACTGTGTCAGGTTTGTAGGCCTCCTTGCTCGCACATGGTTTTTCAGTTCTGCCCACAAATGTTCTATGGGATTGAGGTCAGGGCTTTGTGATGGCCACTCCAATACCTTGACTTTGTTGTCCTTAAGCCATTCTGCAACAACTTTGGAAGTATGCTTGGGGTCATTGTTCATTTGGAAGACCCATTTGCGACCAAGCTTTAACTTCCTGACTGATGTCTTGAGATGTTGCTTCAATATATCCACATAATTTTCCTGCCTCATGATGCCATCTATTTTGTGAAGTGCACCAGTCCCTCCTGCAGCAAAGCACCCCCACAACATGATGCTGCCACCCCCGTGCATCACGGTTGGGATGGTGATCTTTGGCTTGCAAGCCTCCCCCTTTTCCCTCCAAACATTCCAAAGAGTTCTATTTTTGTTTCATCAGACCAGAGGACATGTCTCTTCAAGATGTACAATCTTTGTCCCCATGTGCAGTTGCAAACAGTAGTCTGGCTTTTTTATGGCGGTTTTGGAGCAGTGACTTCTTCCTTGCTGAGCGGCCTTTCAGGTTATGTCGATATAGGACTCTTTTTACTGTGGATATAGATACTTTTGTACCTGTTTCCTCCAGTATCGTCACAAGGTCCTTTACTGTTGTTCTGGGATTGATTTGCACTTTTCGCACCAAAGTACGTTCATCTCTAGGAGACAGAATGTGTCTCCTTCCTGAGCGGTATGGCGGCTGCGTGGTCCCATGGTGTTTATACTTGCGTACTATTGTTTGTACAGATGAACGTGGTACCTTCAGGCATTTGGAAATTGCTCCCAAGGATGAACTAGACTTGTGGAGGTCTACAATTATTTTTCTGAGGTCTTGGCTGATTTCTTTTGATTTTCCCATGATGTCATGCAAAGAGGCACTGAGTTTGAAGGTAGGCCTTGAAATACATCCACAGGTACATCTCCAATTGTCTCAAATTATGTCAATTAGCCAATCAGAAGCTTTTAAATCCATGACATAATTTTCTGGAATTTTCCAAGCTGTTTAAAGGCACAGTCAACTTAGTGTATGTAAACTTCTGACCCACTGGAATTTTGATAGAGTGAATTATAAGTGAAATAGTCTGTCTGTAAACAATTGTTGGAAATATTACGTGTGTCATGCACAAAGTAGATGTCCTAACCGACTTGCCAAAACTATAGTTTGTCAACCAGAAATGTGTGCAGTGGTTGAAAAACGAGTTTTAATGCCTCCAACCTAAGTGTATGTAAACTTCTGACTTCAACTGTAGTATACTTTCTTACTTACATACTAACTTACTTTATTGTGTATTTCATATTTCTTACTCTTATATCTTGTGTATTTTGTTCTAGTAATACATTGTTATTGAATATTGCATTGTTGTTAATAATAATTCATTACATTTGTATAGCTGTTTTCATTCAGAGTTATCTCATAGCTCTACTGAGGATATACAAAAACAATAACATACATTTAGAATCAAGGCAAGTAAAATAGCAATATTGGGCTATTATATATTTTATTATCTATTTTATATATACAATGAGCTCCAAAAATGCTGGGACAGTGACACATTTTTTATTATTTTGGTTCTGTACTCTAGCACTTTGAAATGTTACTGTGAGGTTGATGAAATGGTACTGTGAGGTTGATGAAATGGTACTGTGAGGTTGATGAAATGGTGCTGTGAGGTTGATGAAATGGTACTATGAGGTTGATAAAATGGTACTGTGAGATGCAGACTGCCGACTTTTATTTGAGGGTATTTTCATCCATATCGGGTGAACATTTTAGAAACATTTTGTACGTAGTCTCCCCATTTTAGGGGACCAAAAGTACTGGGGAAAATTATATTATGTGTGTATTAAAGTAGTAAAAAGTTAAGTATTTGGTTCCATGGTCATAGCACGCATCAAGCTTGTGACTCTACACATTTGTTGGATGCATTTGCTGTTTGTTTTGGTTGTGTTTAAGATTATTTTGTGCCCAATAAAAATGCATGGTAAATAATGTATTCTGTCATTTTGGAGTCACTTTTAATGTAAATTAGAATAGAATATGTTTCTGAACACTTCTACGTTAATATGGATGCTACCATGATTAAGGATAGTCCTGAAATAATAGTGAATAATGATGACTGAGAAGGTTAGAGTCTT
This sequence comes from Salvelinus sp. IW2-2015, assembly GCF_002910315.2. Lineage (NCBI taxonomy): Eukaryota > Metazoa > Chordata > Actinopteri > Salmoniformes > Salmonidae > Salvelinus > Salvelinus sp. IW2-2015. The sequence continues at coordinate 40,285,718 of NC_036856.1, read as the reverse complement.
AAATATCATCCATATTAATGTAGACATGTTTGGAAACATATTCTATTCTTATTTACAATAAAAGTTACTCCAAAATGGCACAATATATTATTTAACATTCATTTCTATTGGGCACAAAATAATCTGAAATACAACCAAAATACATTTGTACAGTCCCAATATTTTTGGAGCTCACTGTATTTATAACATGAGAAGTAATGTTGAGTCATACTGTAACGGCAGCCTTCCCTCTCTTCACGAGAAGAGAGGGTGTAACAGGGATCGGACCAACACGCAGCGTAGCCAGTGCTCAACATGTTTAATTAAACGATAAACAGAGAACACTTACAAATAAAAAATAACAAAAAGTGGCAAACCGAAACAGCCCTATCTGGTGCAGAGAAAACACAGAGACAGGAAACAACCACCCACAAAATCCCAACACAAAACAAGCCACCTATATATGATTCCCAATCAGAGACAACACAAAACATCTGCCTCTGATTGAGAACCATATTAGGCCAAACATAGAAACAGACAAACTAGACACACAACATAGAATGCCCACCCAGCTCACGTCCTGACCAACTCTAAAACAAGCAAAACACACAAGAACTATGGTCAGAACGTGACACATACTGTATTTATAACATGAGAAGTAATGTCGAGTCATACTGTATTTATAACAAAAGAAGAAGTAATGTCGAGTCATACTGCATTTATAACAAAATAAGTAATGTCGAGTCATACTGCATGTAAACAAAATAAGTAATGTCGAGTCTACTGCATTTAACAAAATAAGTAATGTCGAGTCATACTGCATTTATAACAAAATAAGTAATGTCGAGTCATACTGCATTTATAACAAAATAAGTAATGTCGAGTCATACTGCATGTATAACAAAAATAAGTAATGTCGAGTCCGTACATTTATAACAAAATAAGTAATGTCGAGTCATACTGCATTATAACAAAATAAGTAATGTCGAGTCATACTGCATTTATAAACAAAATAAGTAATGTCGAGTCATACTGCATTTATAAACAAAATAAGTAATTCGATGTCAAACTGTATTTGATTGAAACATTCGTGGAAGACTGATAACATTTATAACATTTCCCCCTTCAGGTTCACAATAGTAATAAAGCGAAAGAGGAATATTGCCTGCTATTTCTTTTTTAGTAACTGCCATTGACTTTACCACGACACGACAGAGTATTTTATTAAAGGCAAGCCAATATGACGGTGGAGTATAAAATATCAAGTTCAAAATGAGTTATTGATTATTACACCGCTGTAAATTAAAGAATGATCTTTCTCTGCCAGAGAACTTCAGAGAGAGAGAGAGAGAGAGAGATCTCAGAGTTAACTAAATTTAAAATAACGGATTCAAAAGACGCAATAACATCAAGGTTCAAGCCTTAACTGAAACAGATTCCTTATGAACAGAACTACAAGAGTAATTTCTGTATAATTGACAAAGTACAGTACAGAGTTTGAAAGCAATACTCAAACTGAGTCGGTGCCAAAGATTGGCCCACACCTAATCCCTTGTACAGTCAATTAAATGTAATTCCTGGGTGAGAATGAGACAGAGAGAGAGAGACGTGGCTTTCTTGTGGTCCAGTAACCCCTGTAATAAGTCTTCATTAGTTGGGAGTGGGCTCTGTRCTGCTGAGAGGGAATGAAAGGATTTGTGTGTCTGATTCTCCTGCGCTGCGTAACAACTTTGCCCATGAATCATGTATCGTATAACTCACATGGGGCTGAAAGGAAGACTTATCACTTACCCCAGGCCCAAAGCTTTATAACACACTCCTGCATTACRCTGTGCTCAGATACTACATTGTATACTGTACTGTATTAAGTGCTATGCTAAATGACTGGGTTGTGATAGACTTTTTACTAAATCTAGGACACAGTAGTGATATATATTCTCTATAATCTTTCTTTGGCATACAGTCTATATGTCAATTCACACTGGATTATAGTGATGTATTGACTCAAATACATTAATTGTTTACTGTTCTTATTCTAGCAAACAGTTGACCAACTCTGGGCTCTGAATCCTCTTATTATATTTCCACCTGAAGCCCTGCATGTGACAGAGCAACACCTGAGGTATAATTCTGTCAGAGTAATTCAACAGTTATCTTGCTGCATTTCATTCAGATTACACACAACTGGGAGAAAACCAGATACCCTGCCGATACTGCTCTTCTGACAATACACTTTTAATGCCTTCAGTAAGATGATGAGGAATTACTCACCAGAGAACGAGAAAGCTTTAAATTACACAACAAAAAATTGTGCCACACACTCTCTCGATATCCTGCCTCCCCATGGTGGATCTCAATCATAGAGAATGATAGAGGACTCTTCGTTGTATCTGTCCCATTATCGCATATGTGAGTGCACAGGCAGCGCCATTGATGCCAAATCCATTTTGAAGTAGTTCATTTTCTCCTTCTGCTACTTTTATGAGTTGGTTAACAAACTGAATGGGTGCAAACTGCCACATGGAGTGTGTTGTTTGAACAGGTATAAAGCCAAGGTTGGCGATTTACTGGCACCTGCAGTTATGAAATGTTCAAGTATAATTCATTGGCTGATCCCTCATGATAACCTGCATGGAATTATGTGACCCTTTCTTAACCCATAGGAGGTCCCTTGCAGTTAGTTGACTATTTCAAAATGGTGAAAGTCCTCAATGGCCATGATAAAACAGGCTTTTGAGCACTAGAGTCCTCTATCATTCTCTATGTTCTCAATCTCTAGGGATTCACTGTATGTGCTCGACAYAAAATGGAGTCATCTCGCAAGCTCAGCAGCACACTGGCKWGGCTCAGTGCATGTATGTTCATATTTTATCTCTGACAATGTTTTGTTAATGAGCCCGGCGCAATGGACCGTCCATTGGAACCGTTGCTGTGCCAACAGCAGTCACACCAAGTCACCAGTGGATCTGTTTGTCTCTCCAGTAGAATCAGAGAGCCGTTCAGGGGGCATCTCTCTCTGTGTTATACAGAGCCACTCTATGCCCACTCTGGTCCATGCTATTCTGAACTCACCAGAGCCTTATGGATGGCAGATGTTGACAGAAATGTCTTCAATTAGCATAAAGGAAAGATTAAAATATATTGTTCTATTATTTAAAAAACGTAATGTATGGTTAGAAATGTATTCATGTTTTACTGTATGTATTAATCAGTATATACCAAATGATGTACAATATTAATTTATCTTTTTTTTTGTTGTCTATTCTTAGTCATTTTCACTCAAATATAATCAAGTCTTAGAAACATTTTTGGCATTTGAATAATGATTTGGTCTAGTTATTGTCAAAATGACAAAAACAGTGGGTAAGTTTAGTAAACTAAATACCCTTTATTTTTGTCACATTTTAGCCACATCCCATTTGCATTGCCTCATTAATCTATAGGTAAGATAAATCACTGACTTCCATGTGCACAAACATACTGTACATAGCCTTGTCCTATCAACATATTTTTCTGCATAACATCCTATTCTCTTCCCAACAGCAGAAATATGACAAACATTACATACAAAACCGACGAGAGAGAGAGAGAGAGAGAGAGGCACAATCACCAGATGGTGCCGCAAAGTAGTATGGGTTGCACCTCCGTCACTCGATCTGTCATTGCCATTGATATCAACATTCCAAAAATAGAACGGGGGGCTAATGACTTTGAACAGGAGCTAATGACTGTTTTACTCAGTGACGTAGTTGAGTCACTAAACCTCGAATCCGAATAGAATCCCATGTCCCCTGTACTCGAGCCAAGCCATTTTCTCTGAGGTAATCTGGATGTGAAGTGCAGTGGGAAAAGTGCAAATTCCAAGCCAGCCTACTTTTCTATAGCCTACTCAAGGGAGAGAAATACAAAGCTAGACTGTTGTTTACCTATTAAGCTCCATGCCGCTGTTGTTTTTATTTTTGTAAAGCAGCTTGTATTCCTTAACCAAGGGGTAGCTAACTCAAAGGCTGGTGGTGACTGGTTAGTGACGGGAAAGCAAGAGTCACATGGGCGATGTGTATAATCGGAGGCACCAGAGCAGAGCTTGTCTGCCTGTCTGCCCACACTCATTGCTTGCTCACCTGCAGCTCACCTGCAGCTCACCTGCAGCTCACCTGCAGCTCACCTGCAGCTCACCTGCAGCTCACCTGCAGCTCACCTGCAGCTCACCTGCAGCTCACCTGCAGCTCACCTGCAGCTCACCTGCAGCTCACCTGCAGCTCACCTGCAGCTCACCAGGTGATGTAGCTTTGTTTGACGGGTGTGACGCATCCTTCCCACTGCTGAACAAAACTGTGCTGCACATCTGTGTTGCTAATATCAATTGTGCTTATCACTGAAAATCTCTCGTTCTCTTCAAAAACTCTTGTCCTGTCCTCTAAGTAGTCAGATGTACGTTTTTTCAGGGTCTATTTAATCAGTTAATAAGGCTAGGGGTTTCGCTCGAAAACCTCCACTGAAAAGGCAGAGCACGAAATTCAAAAATATTTTTTKGAAATATTTAACTTTCATACTTTCACAAGCGCAATACACCAAATTAAAGCTTAACTTCTTGTTAATCTACCCATCGTGTCTGATTTCAAAAAGGCTTTACAGCGAAAGCACACCATATGATTATGTTAGGTCAGAGCCTAGTCACAAAAAACATACAGCCGTTTTCCAGCCAAAGAGAGGAGTCACAAAAAGCAGAAATAGAGATAAAATTAATCACTAACCTTTGWTGATCTTCATCAGATGGCATTCATAGGACTTCATGTTACACAATACATGTATGTTTTGTTTGATAAAGTTCATATTTATATCCAAAAATCTTCGCGCCAATCTTTACATTGGCGCGTTATGTTCAGTAATGTTGTGCCTCGAAAACATCCGGCGAATTTGCAGAGAGCCACATCAATTTACAGAAATACTCATCATAAACTTTGATAAAAGATGCAAGTGTTATGCACAGAATTAAAGATATAATTCACCTTAATGCAACCGCTGTGTCAAATTTAAAAAAAGCTTTACGGAAAAAGCACACCATGCAATAATCTCAGTACAGCGCTCAGACACAAAAACAAGCCATACAGATAACCGCCACGTTGTGGAGTCAGTAAAAATCAGAAATAGCTTTATAAATATTCACTTACCTTTGATGAACTTCATCAGAATGCACTCCCAGGAATCCCAGTTCCACAATAAATGTTTGTTTTGTTCGATAAAGTMCATMATTTATGTCCAAATACCTCCTTTTTGTTAGCGCGTTTAGTTCACCAATCGAAATTCACAAGGCGCGGGCAAGTCCAGGCGAAAGTTCCGACCAAAGTCCAAAAAGTTATATTACAGTTCATAGAAACATGTCAAACGATGTATAGAATCAATCTTTAGGATGTTTTTATCATAAATCTTCAATAATGTTTCAACCCGGACAATTCCTTTTTCTTTAGAAATGAAAAGGAACGCAGCTCGCTCTCACGGCCGTGCACGTGATTTACCTCATAGCCTTCTGCCAGACCCCTTAGTCAAACAGCCCTTATTCGCTCCCCCTTCACAGTAGAAGCCTGAAACAAGGTTCTAAAGACTGTTGACATCTAGTGGAAGCCTTAGGAAGTGCAATATGACCCCATTTACACTGTATTTTGGAAAGGCAATGAGTTGAAAAGCTACAAACCTCAGATTTCCCACTTCCTCGTTGGATTTTTCTTAGGTTTTCGCCTGCCATATGAATTCTGTTATACTCACAGACATCATACCAACAGTTTTAGAAACTTCAGAGTGTTTGCTATCCAAATCTAGCAGGCAGGCAGTTTACTCTGGGCACGCTTTTCATCCGAACGTGAAAATGCTGCCCCCTATCCCAAACAGGTTAAAGTCTTGTCAATTACCATTTGCATAAGAATTCAGACCCTTTACTCAGTACTTTGTTGAAGCACCTTTGTCAGCAATTACAGCCTTGTGTCTTCTTGGGTATGATGCTACAAGCTTGGCACACCTGTATTTGGGGAGTTTCTCCCATTTTTCTCTGAAGATACTCTCAAGCTCTGTCAGGTTGCATGGGGTGAGTTGCTGCACAGCTATTTTCAGGTCTCTCCAAAGATGTTCAATCCAGTTCAAGTCCGGGCTCTGGCTGGGCCACTCAAGGACATTCAGAGACTTGTCCCAAAACCACTCCTGCGTTGTCTTGACTGTGTGCTTGACTGTGTCCTGTTGGGAGGTGAACCATCGCCCCAGTCTAAGGTCCTGAGTGCTGTGGAGCAGGTTTTCATCAAGGCTCTTTTATGTACTTTGCTCTATTCATCTTTCCCTCGATCCTGACTAGTCTCTCAGTCCCTGCCGCTGAAAAACATTCCCACAGCATGATGCTGCCACCACCATGCTTCACCGTAGGGATGGTGCCAGATTTCCTCCAGATGTGACGCTTGGCATTCAGGCCAAAGAGTTCAATCTTGATTTCATCAGACCAGAAAATCTTGTTAGGTGCCTTTTGGCAAACTCCAACGGGCTGTCATGTGCCTTTTCCTAAGGAGTTGCTTCCGTCTGGCCATTCTGCCATAAAGGCCTGATTGGTGGAGTGCTGTAGAGATGGTTGTCCTTCTGGAAAGTTCTCCATTCTCCACAGAGGAACTCTAGAGCTCTGTCAGARTGACCATCGGGTTCTTGGTCACCTCCCTGACCAAGGCCCTTCTCCCCCGATTGCTCAGTTTGGCCGGGTGGCCAGCTCTAGGAAGAGTCTTGGTCGTTTCAAACTTCTTCTATTGAAGAATGATGGAGGCCACTGTTCTTGGGGACGTTCAATGCTGCAGAAATGTTTTGGTACCCTTCCCCAGATCTGTGCCTCGACACAATCCTGTCTCGTAGCTCTACGGATAATTTGTTCGACCTCATGGTTTGGTTTGTGCTCTGACAAGCACTGTCAACTGTGGGACAGGTGTGTGCTTTTCCAAATCATATCCAATCAATTGAATTTACAACAGGTGGACTCCAATGAAGATGTAGAAACATCTAAAGGATGATCAATGTAAACTGGTTGCACCTGAGCTCAATTTAGAGTTCATAGCAAAGGGTTTGAATACTTATGTAAATAAGGTATTTCAGTTTTTTATTTTTAATACATTTGCAAAAATGTCTAAAAAACTGTTTTTGCTTTATCATTTTGGGGTGTTGTGTGTAGATTGAACGGGGAAAAAACATTTGATGAATTTTAGAATAAGGCTGAAACATAACAAAATGTGGAAAAAGTCAAGGGGTCTGAATACTTTCCGAATGCACTATGTACAGTATGTATATATGACAGGTAACTGTCAAATTAATGCAGTATGTTGAAAGCAGGTGCTTCCACACAGGTGTGGTTCCTGCGTTAATAAAGCAATTAGGATCCCATCATGCTTAGTTTCATGTATAAAAATGCTGGTCCCTGTTGCCCATTATTTTTCTCATTATTYTGCCCATTATTTTGGCTACCATGGCTATCCACAGGGGCTTGAGTGGTCACTGAATGGTTTGATGAGCATGAAAACAACGAATACCATATWCCATGGCCGTCTCAGTCACCAGATCTCAACTCAATTGAACACTTATGGGAGATTCTGGAGCGGTGCCTGAGAGAGCATTTTCCACCACCATCAACAAAACACCAAATTATGGAATTTCTTGTAGAAGAATGGTGTCGCATCCCTCCAATAGAGTTCCTATTACTGCTCAGGCTAAGACCTAGATACAGACACAGGAGGTGGATAGTATGAGTGTCAGAGTTTATTACAATACAAGGGGCAGGCAATTGGTAGGTCAAGGCAGGCAAAGGGGTCAAAATCTAAATCAGAGTCAGGCAGGTRCAGGACGGCAGGCAGGTTCAGGGTCAGGACAGGCAGAAAGGTCAGAACTGGGAAGACTAGAAAAAGCAAAAAYTAGAGCACAGGAAACACGGGAACACGCTGGTAGGATTTGAAGGGAAAAGACAAACAGAAAACACCTGTATAAATACACAGGGGATAAATGGAAGACACCTGGTGGGGGGTGGAGACAAGCACAAGACAGGTGAAACAGATCAGGGTGTGACAGTACCCCCCACTCTAGGGACGCCAYCTGGTGTGCTACCCGGGCACATACCTGGTTAAAGTCACCATCAAAYTCTGGCCTTTGCACGACAACGCTTTTTTTTGGTGGCCAACCTTTGTTCCTGACGTCTCCGCGTTTGTCGCCGCYTGCACCGTGTGTGCTCAGAACAAAACTCTGCGGCAAGCTCCGGCTGGCCTCCTTCAACCTCTTCCCATTCCTCACCACCCCTGGTCCCATATATCCTAGGACTTCATTACTGGTCCCCCACCATCAGATGGCAACACCACTATCCTCACGGTGGTGGATAGGTTTTCCAAAGCCGCCCATTTCATTCCTCTTCCCAAGTGACCCTCAGCCAAGGAAACAGCCCAGCTCATGGTGTAGCACGTCTTCCGGATCCATGGACTTCCAGTGGACATGGTCTCCGATCGCGGTCTTCAGTTCTTGTCCCGGTTCTGTAAGGTGTTCTGCACCCTCATTGGGGCATCGGCCAGCCTGTCCTCTGGTTTTCACCCCAATCTAATGGCCAGACGGAGCTAGCAAGTCAGGACCTGGAGATGACTCTTTGTTGCCTCRTCTCCGCYAACCCCACCATCTGGAGCCAGCAACTCGTCTGGGTGGAATAAGCCCGCAACACCCTTCCTTGCTCGGCCACTGGTCTCTCGCTGTTCGAGTGTTCCATGGTTATCAGTCCCCGCTCTTCCCTAAGCAAGGGGAAGAGGTCAGCATACATTCTGCCCAGATTTTCATCCGTCGCTGTCACCGTACCTGGAATAGAGCCCGGGCCGCTCTTCTCAAGACCACTTCCAGGTATCGACGACAGGCGGACCGCCACCGGACCCCGGCTCCCAACTACCATCTTGGGCAGAGGGTATGGCTGTCCACTTGGGATCTGCCCATCCGGGTGGAGACCCGCAAACATTCCTCCCGTTATATCAGCCCTTTCCATATCTCTAAGATTCTTAGCCCCTCTGCTGTTCGTCTCCTGTTGCCCCATATACAAATAAAAAATAATCTAAAACGTGCATCCTGTTTGCAACAAGGCACTAAAGTAATACTACAAAAAAGTGGCAAAGCAATTCACTTTTTGTCCTAAATACAAAGTGTTCTGTTTGGGGCAAATCCAACATAATACATTACTGAATACCACTCCTCATATTTCAAGCATGGTGGTGGCTGCATCATGTTATGGGTATGCTTGTAATCGTTAAGGACTGAGTAGTTTTTCAGGATAAAAAATGTACGGAATGGAGCTAAGCACAAGCAAAATCCTAGAGGAAAACCTGGTTAAGTCTGCTTTCCACCAGACACTAGGATATGAATTCACCKTTCAKAACTACAATAACCTAAAACACTAGGCCAAATCAACACTGGAGTTGCTAACCAAGAAGATAGTGAATATTCCTGTGTGGCCGAGTTACGGTCTTGACTTAAACCTACACTACATCAAATCAAAGTTTACTTGCCACATGCGTCGAATACAACAGGTCACCTTACAGTGAAATGCTTACTTACAAGACCTTAACCAACAACACTTTAAGAAGTTAATAAAAAAAATTAAAATAAGTGTTAAGTAAAAAATAGAAACAGCAGCAGTAAAATAACAATCGACGTACGGTACAGAGTCAATGTACGGGGGCACCGATTAGTCGAGGTAATATGTACATGTCGGTAGAGTTAAAGTGACTATGCATAGATTATAAAACGAGAGTAGCAACCGCAAAAAAGAGGGGTCTGTGTAGCACTTTGATTAGCTGTTCAGGAGTATTATGGCTTGTGGGTAGAAGCTGTTAAGAAGCCTTTTGGACCTAGACTTGGCGCTCCGGTACCGCTTACCATGCGGTAGCAGATAGTACAGTCTATGACTAGGGTGGCTGGAGTCTTTGACAATTTTTAGGGCCTTCCTCTGACACCACCTGGTATAGAAGTCCTGGATGGCAGGAAGCTTGGCCCGAGGTACTGGGCCGTACGAACTACCCTCTGTAGTGCTTTGCAGTTGGAGCCGAGCAGTTGCCATAACAGGCAGTGATGCAACCAGTCAGGAGGCTCTCGATGGTGCAGCTGTAGAACCTTTTGAGACTGACCAATGCCAAATCTTTTCAGTCTCCTGATGGGGAATAGGCTTTGTCGTGCCCTCTTCATGACTGTCTATTAGTGTGTTGGACCATGATAGTTTGTTGGTGATGTGGACACCAAGAACTTGAAGTTTCAACGTGTTCCACTACAGCCCCGTCGATGGAATGGGGGTGTGGTCGGTCCTCCTTTTCCTGGAGTCCAAATATCTCCTTCTTGATCACATTGAGGGAGAGGTTGTTGTCCCTGGCACCACACCAACCAGTTCTCTGACCTCCTCCGTAATACGCTGTCTCATCGTTATGTGCTGGCCATGCAGTTTTGAGTGAACAGGATTACAGGAGGGGACTGAGCACCACCCCTGAGGGGCCCCCGTGTTGAGGATCAGTGTGGCGGATGTGTTGTTCCCTACCCTTACCACCTGGGGGACGGCCCGTCAGAAAGTCTAGGATCAAGTTGCAGAAGGAGTGTTTAGTCCCAGGGTCCTTAGCTTAGTGATGAGCTTTGAGGAACTATGGTGTTGAACGCTGAGCTGTAGTCAATGAATATCATTCTCGCATAGGTGTTCCTTTTGACCAGGTGGGAAAGGGCAGTGTTGAGTACAATAGAGGTTGCATCATCTGTGGATCTGTTTGGGCGTATGCAAATTTAGTGGGTATAGGGTTCTGGATAATGGTGTTGATGTGAGCAATGACCAGGCTGTCAAAGCACTTCATGGCTACACACATGAGTGCTACGGTCGGTAGTCATTTAGGCAGGTTCCTTAGCGTTCTTAGTGACAGCATCGGCCTGCGGTGGTTGTCATGCTTATCATGATATACTCTACCTCAGGCGGGCAAAACCTCGAGACCTCCTTAGATTTTGTGCACTAGTTGATGTTTACAAATATACATAGCGCCGCCCCTTGTTTTACCAGAGCCCTGTTCTATCCTGCCGAAAAAGCTTAAAAACCCAGCTGTATGTTAATCATGTCGTCGTTCACACGACTCGGTAACACGAGAATTACCATTTTAATGTCCTGTTAGTAGGATATACGTGGCACGTGTTCGTAGTTCGTCTATTTTATTATCGATTGATTGTACGTTGGCTAATAGGACCGATGGTGAAGGTAGATTTCCCTCTCGGCGACGGATCCTTGAAAGTCACTGGATCATCGTACACGATATCTCCATCTTTTCCTCCTGTGAATGACGAGGATGAGGGCCCTTCCCGTCCGACTCATTGAAGAATAAGAATTCCTCTAGTACAGGGTGAGTAATCGCTGCCCTGATATCAATAAGCTATTTTCGGTCATAAGACACGGTGGCAGAAACATTATGTACAAAATAAGTTACAAATAACGCGAAAAAAACATACGCAATAGCACAATTGGTTACGGGATCATAAAACGGCAGCCATCTCCTTCGGTGCCATTATTCATTTGTTGGTGTAACGATGTACGCTGACAGTCGGGAAGAAAGTTCAGGGAGTGAATACATTTTATAAATAAATGAACAAAACAAGAAACACAAACAGCGCACCGACATGAAACAGGAACAATGACGACTGGGGAAGAAACCAAAGGGAGTGACATATAAAGGGCAGGTAATCAAAGAGGTGATGGAGTCCAGKTGAGTGTCATTATGCGCGTAACGCTGGTGACAGGTGTGTGCCCTAACGAGCAGCCTGGTGACCTAGAGGCCGGAGAGGGAGCACACGTGACAGTTGGTGGGTAGAAGCTTATTCATACTAATTCAAAGTATGTGGTCACCTGCTCGTCGAACATCTCATTCCAAAATCATGGGCATTAATACGGAGTTTGTCCCCCCTTTTCTGATATAACAGCCTCAACTCTTCTAGGGAAGGCTTTTAACTAGATGTTGGAACATTGCTGCGGGGACACTGATGTTGGGTGATTAGGCTTGGCTCGCAGTCGTCGTTCCAATTCATTCCAAAGGTGTTCGATGGGGTTGTTCTGGCCAGTCAAGTTCTTCCACACGATCTCGACAAACCATTTATGTATGAACCTCACTTTGTGCACTGGGGCCTTGTCATGCTGAAATATGAAAGGGTTTTTCCCAAACGGTAGCGTTAAGATTTCCCTTCACTGGAACTAAGGGGCTTAGCCGGATCCATGAAAAACATCCCCAGAACAATATTCCTCCTCCACCAAACATTACACTTGGCACTATGCATTGGGGCAGGTGGCTTTCTCCTGGCATCCGCCAAACCCAGATTTGTCCGTCGGACTGCCAGATGGTGACGCATGATTCATCACTCCAGAGAACTCGTTTCCACTGCTCCAGAGTCCAATGGCGGTGAGCTTTACACCACTCCAGCCAATGCTTGGCATTGCGCAATGTGATCTTAGGCTTGTGTGTGGCTGCTCGGTCATGGAAACTCATGAAGCTCCCGACGAACAGTTCTTGTACTGACATTTTTTCCAGAGGCAGTTTGGAACTCAGTAGTAAGTGTTGCAACCGRGGATATATTTTTACRCACTACGCACTTCAGCACTCGGCGTTTCCGTTCTGTGAGCTTGATATTAGAGATTAAACCTATGCTATATCAGAGATTAAACCCATGCTATATCAGATATCAAACCCATGCTATATCAGATATCAAACCCATGCTATATCAGAGATTAAACCCATGCTATATCAGATATTAAACCCATCATAATAGAGAGTTAAAACCCATTGCTATATCAGATATTCAAAACCCATGCTATATCAGATAATCAAACCCATGCGTATATCAGAGATCAACACCCCTGCGTATATCAGAGATTTTACCCATGCCTATATCAGAGATTAAAGCGCCATGACCTATATCAGAAGATCACACCCACTGCTATATCAGAGATTTTACCCATGCTATATCAGAGATCAAACCCATTGCAATCAGATATCAAACCCATGCCCCTAATTAGAATATCAAACCCATTCTATATTAGAGTATTAAACGCATTGCTATATTAGAGATCACACCCATGTTATTTTTAGAGATGTTTACCCACTGCTGAATACAGATTATCAAGCCTCTCATGCCTATATCAGATATCAAACCCAGTTATTTTAGATATCAAACCGCCATGCCTATATCACGATATCAACCCAATGCTATATTAGATATCAACCCATGCTATATACAGTAATTTACCCATGCGTAATACAATATCAAAGCCATGCTAATATCAGCATATCAAAGCCATGCTAATTCAGCATATCAAACCCAGCCTATATTAGATTATCAAACCCATGCTATATCAGAATTTTACCCATGCTAATATCAGATACAAAACCCATGCCTATATTAGATATCAAACCTCATGCCTATCGAAACCATGCTATATTTAGATATCAAACCCATGCTAATATTAGAGATTAAACCCATGCTATATTAGATGATGCACATCCAACGATGCTAATATTAGATATCAAACAATGCTATTTAAGATATCAAACCCCATGCTATATAGAGATTAAACCCCAAGGCTATATTAGAGATTAAAACCCATGGTATATAGATTATCAAACCAATTGCTATATTAGAGATCACACCTCAAGCTTTATTAGTATACAAACCAATGCTAATATCAAGATATCAAAGCGCCATGCCTATATTAGATAACCGATCCTTATATGACCCCTATGCCTACATATTAGAAATCCACCCATCTATTGACACCCTATATTAGATATTCAAACCCATGCCTAATACAGATATCAAACCCATGCTATATTAGAGATTAAACCCAATGAATATATCAACCATATATAGAGATAAACTCTAATATCCCCATGCTAATATAGAGAATTAAACCCATGCTATATATAAAATCAAACCCATGCTATATTAGCAGATTAAACCCATGCTATATTAGATATCAAACCACTATATTAGAGATTAAACCCATGCTATATTAGATATCAAACCCATGCTATTATAGTATCAAAACCATGATATCAGAGAATAAACCCATGCTATATTAGTATCAAACCCATGCTATATTAGAGATCAGAATGCTATCTACCTGTCATTGTGGGCTATATTTATTATATTTAACTGTTTTCTTCTTTGCTGTTGGTGATCAACCCATCTAGGACAAGCAAGTGCCTGCCAGAAGCGGATTCTCTTTCTAAATGGTATAGCTTATTGTCTCCCAAGCCATGACACCTGTTGTAAACATATGTCAATGATAGCATAACACATTCTACATCAAATATATATGTCCTAAGCTACTCTGTTTGGAACACTGATGTATAAGCAAACACATGGTAATCCATACCTGAATCCACAAACACGAGAAAATATCCAATGCCCATTGACAGAATGCCAGATTAATAACAAAACAAGGTCAGACCAAGGTTTGGGTTGAGGTTTTGGTGAACTCCCCAAAGGATTCATCCCAGGTTCAGTGATGCTCCTCTCAAGTCTGTCTACGGCCTCTCTTCGCCCTGAGCTAAACACCTCTCCTTATAATCCTGTCGGCGTCTGAGCCAGGTCCCAGGGACCAGGTCAACAGAGGAGACGTAGCCTCACTTCTGCACTGTCCCTGTCTGTCCTGTTCTGTCTGTCTTGTCTGTCTGTCCCTGTCTGTCTGTCTGTCTGTCTGTCTGTCCTGTCTGTCTGACTGTCTTCTGTCTGTCTGTCTTGTCTGCTCTGTCTGCTGCTGTGCTGTCTGTCTGTGCTGTCTGCTCTGTCTGTCTGTCTGTCTGTCTGTCTGTCTCTGTCTGTCTGTCTGTCTCGTCTGTGTCTGCTAGTCTTCTGTCTGCTCTGTCTGTCTCGTCTTTAGTCTTGCTGTCTCTCTCCTCACTGCTTGCTCTATCTCTCTGTCTTTGTCCCTGTCTTGCTGTGTCTATAGATTTGGTTCTAGGTCTGTCTCTAGCTCTGTCTATGTCTTGGCTCCGGCTCTGGCTCCGAGTCTGTCTCTCTCTCTCTGTCTCTGGGTACTGTCTCTGTCTAGCCCACAGGAAAGGAGACATGACCTGGTGGAGAGATCCGAGCATGCTGCTTTGGACTGCAGGTCCTTGAGGAGGGGATAGAAGCTGTCTGTCAAGTCAGAGCCGTTATGCCACAGTCAGGTTCCAGACCAGAGGGAGAGAAGAGAGGGAAAGAGGCGAAGGAGCAAGGGGGGGGGGGTAAAGGGAGAGGAAAGAAAACGGAGGGAGTGATGGAAAAAGAGAAAGAGAAGTGTGTTGGAGAGAGAGAAAGAGATAAAAAAGGCAGATTTTATTTTAGAATCAACTTCCTCCCAATAATGGATAAGGTATTGGGATGAGGTCTAAAGAGAACAGAATAAAATATTAACAGCAGGTTCT
>NC_036856.1:40265602-40269721 GCF_002910315.2 Salvelinus sp. IW2-2015 | reverse complement strand
CATAATGGATAAGGTATTGGGATGAGGTCTAAAGAGAACAGAAAATAATATTAACAGCAGTTCTAACTGAGAAGAAAACAAGCCCGATACTGTATGTTGCCATCTTTGTTGGGCCATTGGGGAAGATGCAGCACTGACCAGAACTGCGTCTATCCTCAGCCTACTAAAGGCAGGGGAATTGCAGTATGTCTTGTGATTGAGGGAAGCAGCCAGAGAAAATGACTATCAGATAGATTGACATGAACATGGAACAACATCAATCACAGGTCCAGTCGACGCAAACGCCTCTCAGACACAAGGGTATTTAGAAAACACTGTTTAGAAGCAATGAGGGAAATATACAATTTGCCTTTGAAACAACACCTCAACCTCTATTGAACTCACAAAACACCTGTAATTGTATTCTTCCAACTGTTTTGCCAATCACACCTCGGCACCCTTCATATCCCTGTTTACTTGGCGGCCCAGACGGCATCCCTAGCCGCTCCTCAGAGCATGCGCAGACCAGCTGGCTGGTGTGTTTACGAACATTTTCAATCGATCCTTATCCCAGTCTGCTGTTCCACATGCTTCAAGAGGGCCACCATTGTTCCTGTTCCCAAGAAAGCTAAAGGTAAATGAGCTAAATGACTATTGCCGTAGCACTCACTTCCGTCATCATGAAGTGCTTTGAGAGACTAGTCAAGGACCATATCACCTCCACCCTACCTGACACCCTAGACCCACTCCAATTTACTTACCGCCCCAATAGGTCCACAGACGACGCAATCGCAATCACACTGCACACTGCCCTAACTCATCTGGACAAGAGGAATACCTATGTGAGAATGCTGTTCATCGACTACAGCTCAGCATTTAACACCATAGTACCCTCCAAACTCGTCATTAAGCTCGAGGGTCTCGACCCCACCCTGTGCAACTGGGTCCTGGACTTTCTGTTGGGACGCCCCCAGGTGGTGAGGGTAGGAAACAACATCTCCACCCCGCTGATCCTCAACACTGGGGCCCCACACGGGTGCGTTCTCAGCCCTCTTCTGTACTCCCTGTTCACTCATGACTCAATCATCAAGTTTGCAGACGACACTACAGTGGTAGGCTTGATTACCAACAGCGACGAGACGCTCTACAGGGAGGAGGTGAGGGCCCTCGGAGTGTTGTGTCAGGAAACTAACCTCACACTCAATGTCAACAAAACAAAGGAGATGATCGTGGACTTCAGGAAACAGCAGAGGGAGCAGCACCCTATCCACATCAACGGGACAGTAGTGGAGAAGGTGGAAAGTTTTAAGTTCCTCAGCGTACACATCACGGACAAACTGAATTGGTCCACCCACACAGACAGCGTTGTGAAGAAGGCGCAGCTGTGCCTCTTCAACCTCAGGAGGCTGAAGAAATTCGGCTTGTCACCAAAAACACCCACAAACTTTTACAGATGCACAATTGAGAGCATCCTGTCGGGCTGTATCACCGCCTGGTACGGCAGCTGCTCCGCCCACAACCGTAAGGCTCTCCAGATGGTAGTGAGGTCTGCACAACGCATCAACTACCTGCCCTCCAGGACACCTACACCACCCGATGTCACAGGAAGGCC
Source organism: Salvelinus sp. IW2-2015 (assembly GCF_002910315.2). Taxonomy (NCBI): domain Eukaryota; kingdom Metazoa; phylum Chordata; class Actinopteri; order Salmoniformes; family Salmonidae; genus Salvelinus; species Salvelinus sp. IW2-2015. The sequence continues at coordinate 40,268,130 of NC_036856.1, read as the reverse complement.
ATAAAGATCATCAAGGACAACAACCACCGAGCCACTGCCTGTTCACCCYGCTATCATCCAGAAGGCGAGGTCAGTACAGGTGCATCAAAGCGGGGACAGAGAGACTGAAAAACAGCTTCTATCTCACGGCCATCAGACTGATAAACAGCCATCACTAACATTGAGTGGCTGCTGCCAACATACTGACTCATCTCCAGCCACTTTAATAAGGAAAAAAATTGGATGTAATAAATGTATCACTAGCCACTTTAAGCAATGCCACTTTATATAATATTTACATACCCTACATTACTCATCTCACATGTATATACTGTACTCTACACCATCTACTGCATCTTGCCTATGCTGTTCGAACATCGCTCATCCATATATTTATATGTACATATTYTTATTCATTCCTTTACACTTGTGTGTATCAGGTAGTTGTTGTGAAATTGTTAGATTACTTGTTAGATATTACTGCATGGTCGGAACTAGAAGCACAAGCATTTCACTACACTCGCATTAACATCTGCTAACCATGTGTRTGTGACAAATAAAATTTGATTTGATTTGGATGCGTGTGACGTCACGTAGCTCATTGCGCTCACTAATCCAGGTGCTAATGGAGACGTGACATCGGAAAATGGGCCGCTGTGTTCCAGCATCAGTTTTCCTGGGTCTGAGGGAACAAGCTGTAAACAAAGATGAAGTACTGACAGAGGCAGGTAGAACAGGGAGGGACGTTGAACAGGGAGCGAGGTAGAACAGGGAGGTAGAACAAGGAGGTAGAACAGGGAGGGACGTTGAACAGGGAGCGAGGTAGAACAGGGAGGTAGAACAAGGAGGTAGAACAGGGAGGGACGTTGAACAGGGAGGGAGGTAGAACAGGGAGGTAGAACAGGGACAGAGGTAATACAGTTGCTACACACATAAAATGTGATTGATTGATTGATAGTCTCCACAGACTCAACAACAATCACTAGACTGGACTTTGGTGGCACAGAATGAGCTTGGACATGTAGACCTGCTATAGGTGCTTGCATTAAAATAGGACCATTGTTAAGAATCCTTTTTTAGGGAATTATAAATATACTCGATAAACAGGATATAAATTGTGTTCTCTCTCCGTATTGTCGCTAGTCTATTAACATATCATTCAGAAGCCTTTGTGTTCCAGAGAGATATTTCATTGGCGATTATGCCAGCAAGTACCTCTCACCATAGCGACCAAACCAAAACCTTTCCTCTTCTCTCATTGGTTTAATTGCTTCTTCTCCAGCTGTACTTGGTAGATGCTGCCACTGTCGCCTTGGTTTCCATAGTAATGGGTCAAGGCTTGGACACCACTCGCCAGTCACTTAAATCCTATAGACTTATGGACCCCTACATTTCTCTGAAACGTACAGGTTTGGGATATGTAGTATGTAAGCAACAGGATATGTAATATGCCCTTTATTTTAATAATTTCAGTACAATATTCATTACAGTGAGAATATGTTTAAAGAGGACATATTTACCTTACAAGTCAAACAGCCTCTACAATTAACAAATCATTTGATGAACAATTAAATTGTGCCATTTAACACAACTCTCTGATATGAATGTTAATTTCACAACTACCTTGTCATATTTGTCCTTCATCAGTCCTAATTGATACATGCTGCATACGCAATCAACGTGGCACAGAATGGTACACCAATTACCATGGAAATCTTGATGATCGTTAATGAAAGACTATTGAGAGCAGAGATGCAGTGCTTCCTGCTCTTGCTGCCCGTACAACTGCATCACAATAATTTAGTAAATGCCCTTCTCCAGAGGGACTCTCACTGTCAACACCTAGTAAGTTCTTGTGGGCATCAGAGAAGTGAACGTTGATATCCTTGTCATCTGTACCATCACTCACTAAGGCTCTCTGAGTCAGAAGTGTCTGTTCTCCCCACTACCTGTATTTCATATGAGTTCACTTTTTAATTAATGAGCCATACTTTAATCAAAACTTTATATTGTAATGACACAGAATAGCTGTATTTGACATACAGCAAGATTAATAAAAATCTAAATCCCATATGTGCAGATAAGAGTGTACTTTCATCTATGTAAACAACACGTACACAGCTCAACCCTCATCTGCTTCGACTGTGAACATAGGCTGCTGCCTATCTGCTAAAAACATATTATTAGTCCGCCCTGTGATGCATCTGTGAGTCAGATGATAGGAGTGGAATAAAGATATAAATGATTCACAGGAGTGGAACATCAAAACACTGTGCTAATGAGACAGGCAACAGGTGGACGGGAATAGCAAAGGTCACTTTCCAACATGATACGCTGAACATCAATATTTCAAAAGATTATGCTCCCTCAGAACTGAAACACAGCATGTATAGTCCATCTGGAACAACCGAACTGAATCACAGCAGGTATAGTCCATCTGGAACAACCGAACTGAATCACAGCAGGTATAGTCCATCTGGAACAACCGAACTGAATCACAGCAGGTAGAGTCCATCTGGAACAACCGAACTGAATCACAGCAGGTAGAG
>NC_036856.1:40256410-40263610 GCF_002910315.2 Salvelinus sp. IW2-2015 | reverse complement strand
GAGAGAACCGTCAGCAGGGAGAAAAGAGACATGAAGCGAGAGAGAGACCATGAAGCAAGAAGAGAGAGAGAGAGAGAAGAGAGAGAGAGGAGAGAGAGAGAGAGAGAGAGAGAGAGAGAGAGACATGAAAAGCGAGAGAGAGAGAGAGAGAGAGACATGAAGAGAGAGAGAGAGAGACATGAGGCAGAGAGAGACATCGAAGCGAGAGAGAGAATCAAGCGAGAGAGAGAACATCGAACGCGAGAAGAGAGACGAGAGAGGAGAGAGAGATGAAGCGCAAAGAGAGAGAGAGATGAAGCGAGAGAGAGAGAGACAGAAGCGAGACAAGGACATGCAAACAGCGAGAGAGATACATGAAGCGAGAAAGAGACATGAAGCGAGAGAGATTACATGAAGCGAGAGAGACATGAAAGTGAGAGAGAGAGAGAGAGACCATGAACGCGAGAGAGAGACATGAAGCGAGAGAGAGACAGATGAAGCGAGAGAGAGACATGAGCAGAGAGAGAGACATGAAGCGAGAGAGAGAGACATGAAGCAAAAAGAGAGACATGAAGCGAGAGAAAGACATGAAGCGAGAAGCAGAGATAATTGAAGCGAGCAGAAGAGAGAAGAGAGAGAGAGAGAGAGAGATAGAGGTGATGAAGCGAAGAGAGAGAGAGAGAGAGAGACATGACGCGAGAAGAGAGACATGAAGCCGAGAGGAGACATGAAGCGAGACGGAGACATGAAGCGAGAGAGAGAGAGACATGAGCGAGAGAATAGACCATGAAAGGCGAGAGAGCTAATGAAGCTAGAGAGGAGAGAGAGAGAGAGAGAGAGGAGAGAGAGAGAGAGAGAGAGAGAGAGAGAGAGAGAGAGAGAGCAAGAGAGAGAGAGGAGAGAGAAAAAAATCAAAGTAAACTCACCCATGCTATTTGGCTCTAAACAGCAGTACATGGTGGCAGACTATCTGACCACTGTGACTAGATAGAAACTGACGGGGAAAAAACGATTGACGTAGTCACAGACTCAGTGCAGCACATCTTGCTATAGAGACCCGGTCGTCCCACAGACAAACCTGCTGCCCAGGCAGAGGACAGCTGTGCTCACTCTCTCCAGGGAAGAGTAGAGACAGAAGTGCATTCCCTACTACCTGCTGACAAACTACCTGCAGAACCTAAGAGCAATTTTCTTTTCCCAAAATTATAATTCAACTACAACAAGAATCTTTAAACTACTAAATAAGATGAAAAGAAAATCAAATGATTTATTGGGTGAAGCCAAAATGTGCAGTTTGCAGCCCAAATATGTGTCCTCACTGCCCACAGCCTGAGGGACAGCCAGCTGAAAAATCGCAAAGCTAATAATGTGATAATATTCCCATCTTAGCTTAGTTTTTTTTGTCTTTCGTTACCAGGTCATGTGTCTTCTCCATCAGTTGACACTGGTTCTAACTACTGTGCTTTAACTGATTCTTGTTGCCTGATTAAATTATTGTTGTTTGTAGCTGTTATAATGGTAATCCCACTGTCCACTTACTACTATTAATTATTGCTGCGTTGAATCCCACCATTTACTTTATATATAAATTATATATATATTTGTGTGTAGATATATACATATATATTTTTATTTTAAATTTTTTCATACATGTCATACCTTGACAATGAAAGTAATAATAACTGCCATGTCAATAAAGTCAAATTACAAGTTGAATTGAATATTGAATTGGAAGAGAGACGAGAGAGACAGAGAGAGAGAGAGAGAGAGAAGAGAAGAGAGACAGGAGACATGAAGCGAGAGAGAAGAGGTGATCATGGAATGCTCATCAACATCCAAAATTCCGCAAGAGCCTGAGCGGGAAAGCTCTGCGACACCCTTCACACCGGTGAACACACACGTACACTGTTCTCTCTACACACACCTAGCGCCTTAGCTCTAACCCCGGTCGGCAAAACTCACATCTCCCACCATCAGCCCTACGGGCGAGGTGGGATTAAATAAGAAGAGGGTGTCTGACAGATATAATTGCATTAGAGCCAGCTACATCCAGCCAGCCAGGGAGCAAGAGAGAGAGAGAGAGAGAAGAGGGGAGCAGAGCAAAGAGAGGAGGAAGCAGAGAGAGAGACGGGCGGGAGCAGAGAAGAGAGAGAGGGGAGAGCAGAGAGAGAGAGAGGAGCGAGAGCAGAGAGAGAGAGAGGAGGAGAGAGAGAGAGAGAGAGAGAGAGAAGAGAGAGAGAGAGAGAGAGAAGAGAGAGAGAAGAGAGAGAGAGAGAGGAGGAGAGGAGAGAGAGAGGGAGCCAGAGAGAGGAGGAGGGGAGCCAAGAGAGAGAGCGAGAGGAGCAGAGAGAGAGAGGAAGGAAGAAGAGAGAAGAGAGGAGGGAGCAAGAGAGAAAGAGCGGAGAAGCAGAGAGAGAGAGGAGGCGAAGCAGCGAGAGAGCGAGGCGAGCAAGAGAGAGAGAAAGAGAGGAGAGAGAGAAGAGAGAGAGAGAGAGGAGGAGGAGGAGCAGAGAGAGAGAGGAGCAAGACAGAAGAGAGAGCAAGATACATGAGCAGAGGAGAGAGAGAGGAGAGAGGGAAGGATGAGAGAGAGAGAGAGAAGAGAGAGAGAGAGAGAGAGAGAGAGAGAAGAGAGAGAGAGAGGAGCAAGAGGAGGAGAGAAGCGAGAGAGAAGAGGAAGCAGAGAGAGGAGGCAGGGGAGAGAGAGAGAGAGAGAGCAGAGAGAGAGAGCGAGGAGAGAGAAGAGAGAGAGAGGAGCAGAGAGAGAAGAGGGGAGCAGAGAAGAGAGAGAGAGAGAGGAGGCGGAGCAGAGAGAAGAGGGAGCAGAGGAGCCAAGAAGGAGAGGAGCAGAAGAGAGAGGAAGGGGAGCAGAGAGAGAGAAAGAGAGCGAGGAGAGGAGAGAGAGAAGAGAGGAGGAGGGAGCAGAGAGAGAGAGGAGCAGAGAGAAAGAGAAAGAGATGAGCAGAGAGAGACAGAGAGAGGAAGGCAGGATGAGAGAGAGAGAGAGAGAGAGAGCAGAAGAGAGAGAGAGAGAGAGAGAGAGAGAGAGAGAGAGAGAGAGAGAGAGAGAGAGAAGAGAGAGAGAGAGAGAGAGAGAGAGAGAGGGGAGGGGAGCAGAGAGAGAGAGAGAGGGAGGGGAGAGAAGAGGAGGAGGGGAGCAGAGAGAGAGAGAGAGGGAGCAGCAGAGAGGGAGGGGAGCTGAGAGAGAGAGGAGGGGAGCAGAGAGAGAGAGGAGGGGAGGCAGAGAGAAAGAGAGAAGGAGAGAGGAGAGGAGCGAGAGAGAGAGAGCGAGAGGAGCAGAGAGAGAGGAGGGGAGCAGAGAGAGCGAGAGAGAGGAGAGCAGAGAGAGAGAGAGGAGGAGGAGGAGAGAGCAGAGGAGCAGAAGAGAAGGGGGTTCAGAGAGAGAGAGTAGAGAGGAGGGAGCAGAGAAGAGGAGGGGAGCAGAGAAGAGAGGAGGAGCAGAGAGAGGAGAGGAGGGGAGCAGGAGAGAGAGAGAGAGGAGCAGGAAGAGAGAAAGAGAGGAGGGAGAGAGAGAGAAAGAGAAGGAGGAGGGGAGCAGAGAGAGAGAGAGGAGCAGAGAAGAGAGAGCGAGGAGAGAGAGAGAGGAGGAGGAGGATGAGAGAGAGAGAGAGAGAGGAATCGGAGCAGAGAGAGGAGGGGAGCTGAGAGAGAGGAGAGAGAGAGAGAGAGAGAGAGAGAAGAGAGAGAGAGAGAGACGAGAGAGAGAGAGAGAGAGAGAGAGAAGAGAGAGAGAGAGAAGCAGAGAGAGAAGAGCGAGGAGGGGGAGAGAGAGAGAGAGAGGAGGGAGCAGAGAGAGAGAGGAGCAGAGAGAGAAGAGGAGGGGGTCAAGAGAGAGGGAGCAGAGAGAAGAGGGGAGCAGAGAGAGAGAGCGGAGGGGATAATTGAGAAAATATTCATGAGTCACACACTAAAGGACTTTAACAAACCCTTTTTATGTGCCCACATTCATCAAGTGTTAATAAACAGCGGAAAGGGCACGGATGCAAAGGCAGGGGAGGGATGGAGAGGAGGGAGTGAGGGAGCGGGAGAGAGAGAGGGAGGGAGAGAGAGGGATGGAGAGGGAGGGAGAGAGAGGGAGAGAGAGAGAGAGGTTTCCAATGGAACAACACTAGCTCGCTACACCTAAGCCTTAACTTTATTATTATGAAAGCCTCTCATCTCAAATAGCAGTGTATCAGATAAGAGCAGCGCTCACTGCTGAGAAGCAATTCCTCACAGATCTGCTGGTTGTGTATTACCTCACACTTCTTGGGTTTAACAAACCACAGGCCAAACGAGAAGGAAAGAGATTGGGAGAGAGAGAGAGAGAGAGAGAGAGAGAGGTCAAAAATCTCATCCCATAAGTGTTTTTTAAATGGTGGAATGAGATCAAGTGGTGGGCAATTCGGTTCAAGTTTCAAATGGTGAACAATTTTGGTTATGGATTGCTTTTTATGTCTGCTATGTTTGGTTATCATAGTACCATGATTTCAAAAACAGCTAATTTTAAGCTGTCACATCGACATGAGATATCATAAAGTAACCAGCACGCATGTAGATGATTGTCCCATAAAGTGGCCTATATCTCTCATCTCTCTGTTCTGGCCCTCTATAAGTTACATTGATTCCTCTTCTATGCATTCTCACTCAGAGCAATTTGCTGTAATCTGTGTCTGATTGCCTCGTGTTTGATTGATGAGAATGAGATAGTGTTGTTGTCCTCCTCTTACCTTTCCACCGTCTCCTTGCTGACTGGTAATGACACTTATAATGAATGACAAGCAGTGCATTAGGGCTGTACAGCCACCCCCACAAGGCTTTGGGGAAAAACTCAAAGTCAATACCCAGCATGCTAAGTGTACTTAAATGTCGATAAGTGACGATTTCTTACGAGGAGGGCTTAAAGAGGAGTTTACAGTTTTATCTGAATGACAGATTGTGTGTTGTTGATTCTGTGACCCAAAATATAGAGACACTTTTTCCCCATGGAAGTGTATCCATAATCTGAAAATTAAAACAATGGGACATTCTTCAGTTCTCTGAAATACAAGAGGAGGTGGAGATTTTAAAGTCAATATTAAATATTCATGCCATGATTAGCCTCTTTCTAAATTTGAAATGAGAACATTACATTAAATATACATGAGTAAGAGAAAATAGAACATGATTTATTAGAAAATCTTTCTTATTGTAAAACTGATACTCTTTTGGATGTTGCTATTTTCAAATTTATACAGTATGTAATCTCCAACAAAGTTACGAACTGAATATGTCTCTCAGTAATTGAAATATCCTTGACGAAGACATTAAAAACCTTGGTCATAATAAATCTCACTGCCAAGGAAGAGAACAGTGTGCAACTTTCGTTTACTTTTCTAAATGTACAATCATATGTCATCATAACCTTTGACCTCTTGAGCTGTGACGCAACCCTGGTGAGTGCTTAGGGATGTGGATTAAACTCATCTCTGACGCACGGCTCTGGAAGGATACACGCTGCAGGGCGCTGACTAACTTCACAGACGAGCCGTTCCGATGAAAACGTCCCCCAAAATACAGACATCTGGAAGGAGAGGGAAGGAAAAAGGCTATCTCAGATCTGAGGTTGTAATCATCATGAAGCCAATGAGCCATACTAAGCACACAGAGCAGCTAGGGTGTGGAGCTGAATTGATATATATCGCCTCCACTTAGAGCAGGTGGTGTTTGTAAACACTTGGAAATTGTAGAGCTGCTAAATTGCTCAGACTGTGGCACGGAGAGCGAGAGAGAAAGAAGGGAGTGAGAACGAGGTGAGAAGTGCCCTTATAGTCTAACACTGAAGGATCTACTTAGCCTTTTATATGGGCCCCACGGAGCGAATGAAAAGAAGTACTAAAAAGTGTGAATAAAGCTAATTAGCCAACAGTGATTAAGAGTGGGACCATCCATCCTGGTCCTAGGTGCTCTCCTGTGGTCGGATCAAGCAGAGACACACTTTGCTTCTATCTTCCATCCAGAATTAGCATGCTGTTACATTATTTATATGGACATCAAAGGCATGTACAAATGTAGAGAAGACCCAGCTAACGATTATAGGAAGAGAGAACATTTTTGTAATGTTACCCATAATGTTCCCCAGATGTTTGAGTGTCCCGTTTTCCGTTTGTTATGGGAATATTATATGTACAGTGTATGTTAGCAAAAACCTTCTTAGAATCTACTTAGCATGTTTTGGCGTTAGTGATAGGAGAAMATTGTTCGTGTTGGTAAACTAATAACTGTCACACCCTGATCTGTTTCACCTGTCTTTGTGCTTGTCTCCACCCCCTTCCAGGTGTCACCCATCTTCCCCATTATCCCCAGTGTATTTATACCTGTGTTCTCTGTTTGTCTGTTGCCAGTTAATTTTGTTCGTCAAGCGTACCAGCGGTTTTCCCCTTGCGCCTGTCTGTTTCTAGTTCCTGTTTTCTAGTTTTCCCAGTTTTGACCATTCTGCCTGCCCTGACCCTGAGCCTGCCTGCTGTTCTGTACCTTGTCACATCACACTGGATTATTGACCTCTGCCTGCCCTGACCCTGAGACTGCCTGCCGTTCTGTACGTTTTGGACTCTGATCTGGATTACCGACCTCTGCCTGCCCTTGACCTGTCGTTTTGCCTGCCCCCTGTTTTATTAATACACTTTTGTTACTTTGACACGGACTGCATCTGGGTCTTCCCTAAAATGTAATAGTAACCATGTTCCTGGGTTTAAATTCTGTTTGACATGAAGGGAATGGTCTCTTGGAAACAGTCCTTGCACACCACTGGAACATTCCTATCAAAAAGTTAGGTAATGACTTAATGAGACTCTTAAGGGAATGTTCTCTAAAGTTGTGGGAACATTTGTTTTTAACTGGGGATATGACAGTGTTTTCTTGTTGTTTTTGCTGTTATGATGCCATGGTTTTCTCGGTTCAATAGTTTAATGAGTCCTCTAACTCAACCATGACTTACAAGGGAAATATAACAACACCTAACACCTCTCTGATGAGGTGTTGGGTGAGCAACATAAAGAGATAGAGGTGATACCTACAGGGAGGAGGCACTGGCTGGTTGTGTGGAGCTAAACTTCAAGTTCCTTCTTTTGTCTTTATTGTATGCATTTTTACACGTAGTATTATTTTAAAAAATATTATTGTGTGGGTTATATTTTTAATGTAGCTCTGTAAACATCTGTAATCTTTCCCTTGGTTACAATG
>NC_036856.1:40217409-40254510 GCF_002910315.2 Salvelinus sp. IW2-2015 | reverse complement strand
GTTAACAGCTTCACTCAGCAGGTTCCAGTCTCTTCAGGAGGAAGTTAACAGCTTCACTCAGCAGGTTCCAGTCTCTTCAGGAGGAAGTTAACAGGTTGTATCTGCAGAGTCACTCTTGCAGCATTATTGGCATGCCAGTGAGAGGTTTACTTCACAGGTTAAGTATCTACAGCGCCATCCATGAGAGAGGCAGTATTTGTCTGGCACATTCTGAATATATACTGAGTTTACAAAACATTAGGAACACCTTCCTAATATTGAATTGCACCCATTTTTCTCCCTCAGAACAGCCTCAATTCGCCGAGGCATGGACTCTACAAGGTATCGAAAGCGTTCCACAGGGATGCTGGCCCATGTTGACTCCAATGCTTCCCACAGTTGTGTCAAGTTGGCTGGATGTCCTTTGGGTGGTGGACCATTCTTGATTCACATGGGAGACTGTTGAGCGTGAACATCCCAGCAGCGTTGCAGTTCTTGACACACTCAAACCGGCATGCCTGGCACCTACAACTATACCCGGTTAAAAAGCACTTAAATATTTTGTCTTGCCCATTCACCCTCTGAATGACACACACACACACAATCCATGTCTCAATTGTCACAAGGCTTAAAAATTATTCTTTAACCTCTCTACTCAACTTCATCTACACTGATTGGGGTGAATTTAACAATTAACATCAATAAGGGATCACAGCTTTCACCTGGATTCACCTGGTCAGTCTATATCATGGAAAGAGCATGTGTTCCTAATGTTTTGTACACTCATTTAAATATGGTAATGATGTGCATTGTAAAGAGGAAAATAAATTGAAATTAAAGAAAACTAAATAGATTTAAGGTACTTGGTAGTAAATGTAGTGAAGCATATTGAACATTCAATTCAATTGTCAATTCCTTCAACTTTTCACAGACAGTATACAGATTATTTTGAAGAATGTTCCTAATGTTCTGTACACTCAGTGTATATAATGCTTTATTAACCATGCAGCACTCCACCTCATGACATTCCCTGATTCCCTGCATCCTAAACAAAGGAGCATGGACAGAGGCAGAATAGCAAAAGCATCGCCAACGTCAGCCCTTTATATAGAATGACCTCAAGTAATCTTTATCCCGCTGAAATTCAACGTACCCCCCAGAGGTCAGTGACCATGAAAGAGCCCTTGAATCAGATCCTGACCTGCCAGGTCCACAGCTGAATGATCACAAGGCCCTTGATGTGTGAGGTGCATCGCGATAAGGCCCCAGTCCAATGTAACCCCAGGCAACAGCCAGTGGTGGAAAAAGTAGCCAATTGTCATACTTGATTGAAAGTAAAGATAACTTAATAGAAAATGTCTCAAGTAAAAGTGAAAGTCACCCAGTAAAAGCCAACTTGAGTAAAAGTCTGGAAGTATTTGGTTTTAAATATACTTAAGTATCAAAAGTAAATGTAATTGCTAAAATATACTTAAGCATAAAAAGTAAAAGCATACATAATTTCAAATATCCAGCTATCCAGCCATCCAGCCATCCAGCTATCCAGCCAGCACAGCAATCCAGCTATCCAGCAATCCAGCTATCCAGCAATCCACCTATCCAGCCATCAAGCTATCCAGCCAGCACAGCAATCCAGCTATCCAGCCATCCAGCTATCCAGCAATCCAGCTATCCAGCCAGCACAGCAATCCAGCTATCCAGCAATCCAGCTATCCAGCCAGCACAGAAATCCAGCTATCCAGCCATCCAGCTATCCAGCCAGCACAGCAATACAGCTATCCAGCCATCCAGCTATCCAGCCACCACAGCAATCTAGCCAGCACAGCAATCCAGCCATCCAGCTATCCAGCTATCCAGCCACCACAGCAATCTAGCCAGCACAGCAATCCAGCTGTCCAGCCATCCAGCTATCCAGCCATCCAGCTTTCCAGCCAGCACAGCAATCCAGCTATTCATCCATCCAGCCATCCAGCTTTCCAGCCAGCACAGCAATCCAGCTATTCATCCATCCAGCCATCCAGCTTTCCAGCCAGCACAGCAATCCAGCTATTCATCCATCCATCCAGCCAGCACAGCAATCCAGCTGTCCAGCCATCCAGCTATCCAGCACAGCTATCCAGCTATACAGCACAGCTATCTAGCTATACAGCACAGCTATACAGCACAGCTATCCAGCTAGCTACCCAGCCGGCTATCCAGCGATCCAGCCATCACTGCTATTTAGCTATCCAGCCAGCAGCAAAGCTATCCAGCCAATGCCATCTCTCTGATAAGTGGGAGTCCATTTGAAAATGACTGCATCCTCTCCCATTATCTCCATATTAGTTTCAAGCCAGCTGGCCTGCTCTGCTCCACTCAGGCCTGCTCTGCCTTGCTCTGCTCTACTCCGGCCTGCTCAGCCTTACTCTGCCTTGCTCTGCTCTACTCCGACCTGCTCTGCTCCGCTCCACTCAGGCCTGCTCTGCCTTGCTCTGCTCCACTCCGTCCTGCTCTGCAATGCTCCGCTCCACTCAGGCCTGCTCTGCCTTTCTCTGCTCTACTCCGGCCTGCTCAGCCTTACTCTGCCTTGCTCTGCTCTACTCCGACCTGCTCTGCTCCGCTCCACTCAGGCCTGCTCTGCCTTTCTCTGCTCTACTCCGGCCTGCTCAGCCTTACTCTGCCTTGCGATCTGCTGCACTACGTCATGCAGATGCCAGTGAAAAAGCCCCCTAGAGAAAGCCCAGAGATTAAGCTTTGGCATTGATACAGCAGATCCAGACTGGAGCAACAACAAAAGGGGTGCTGGGAGGGCCAACTGCTCTCACATTCCCAGGATGGAGTCTGCCAAAGCTTCCTAGCCGTATTGTAGCTGCCCACAACAGTCCTGAATAGTGCGGATTTATTGTGAATGTGTTGCCACTCATAGGTATTATTCTCTGTCATTTCATACGGCTGAGGCTGGGATGATAACCCTGTATATTGTGTGTACTGTTTGTAACAATCACTGCATGACAGAGTTGGGGAATCCAGAGTCTTAACAGGTTTTCCAGCAGATCCCATACTTTTAGAAATAATGGTGCAACTTGGTTCTTGAGAGCGATGCCATAAGGGAACCATTCAAGGGTCTCTGAAGAACCAACAATAAATGGAAAGGTTCTTTGAAGAACCAGACAAAAATCCGAAACCAGAAATGTTTTGGCCCGACTGGCATTGAATAGACCTTCTGTAGGGTTTTAAGCCTTATTTGCATATTTCCCAGGGTGCCTTTCAATTGAATTTTTAGAGTTACCAGCACCACCCATGACTGTGTTTGCTAGTGACAGAGACATGGTTGTTGCATTCATTTATTTCTAGTCCTGAGGCCTTCACCAGATCCTAAGTGAATGAGTTGTCATTACAATTTCAATATTTAAGACAATACAATTCATATTTCATGAGGCCTTCTTTCGAGGCACTAGTTTTACCCTAATAGAGTGCTTGCAAAGTGAGATTACAAAATATTCCTATTGGAATCCAGCCAGAATGGGGATATCCAACGTGGAATTTTTATTTACCTGAAACCTGCGTTCAGAATTACTGCGGGGGTTGGAAAGACTAAAATATGAGAGTACCTTTAACATCTAAACTGGAACAACAATTTCAGGAACGGGTGCAATATGTCCAAGTAACAGATTGGAAAAGTTGCAAGAAACGGWATGTTATTTATATTTTAGTAGCATAACATTATTTAATCAATCAATGTACATGCAAAAACATAGATATTGAGGGCCTCCCGGGTGGCGCAGTGGTCTAAGCTGTGCTAGCTGTGCCACCAGAGACTCTGGTTTCGAGCCTAGGCTCTGTCGCAGCCGGCCGCAACCGGGAGGTCCATGGGGCGACGCACAATTGGCCTAGCGTCGTCCGGGTTAGGGAGGTTTTGGCCGGTAGGTATATCCTTGTCTCATTGCGCACTAGCGACTCCTGTGGCGGGCCGGACCAATGTGCCGGTGTTTCCTCCGACACATTGGTGCGGCTGGCTTCCGGGTTGGATGTGCATTGTGTCAAGAAGCAGTGCGGCTTGGTTGGGTTGTGTTTCGGAGGACGCATGGCTCTCGACCTTTGTCTCTCCCGAGCCCGTACGGGAGTTGTAGCGATGAGACAAGACAGTAACTACTAACAATTGGATACCACGAAAAAGGGGGTAAAAAAAACAACAACAAAAAAACATAAATATTGAATGACTATCAATATTGACTACCCCTCATCACTATCAAACGCTCCCTAAAACACTTCAGCGAGCAGGCCTTTCTAATCGACCTGGCCGAGGTATCCTGGAAGGATATTGATCTCATCCCGTCAGTAGAGGATGCCTGGATATTTTTTTTAAATGCCTTCCACACCATCTTGAATAAGCATGCCCCATTCAAGAAATTTAGAACCAGGAACAGATATAGCCCTTGGTTCTCTCCTGACCTGACTGCCCTTAACCAACAGAAAAACATCCTATGGCGTTCTGCATTAGCATCGAACWGCCCCCGTGATATGCAACTTTTCAGGGAAGCTAGAAACCARTATACACAGGCAGTTAGAAAAGCCAAGGCTAGCTTTTTCAAGCAGAAATTTGCTTCCTGCAACACAAATTCAAAAAAGTTCTGGGACACTGTAAAGTCCATGGAGAATAAGAACACCTCCTCCCAGCTTCCAACTGCTCTGAAGATAGGAAACACTGTCACGTACGGCGAATCCACACTATAATTGGAAGAAATTCAATAAGCATTTTTTCTACGGCTGGCCATGCTTTCCACCTGGCTACCCCTACCCCGGTTCAACAGCACTGCCCTCCCCTCTGCTACTCGCCCAAGCCTTCCCCATTTCTCTTTCTCCCAAATACAGTCAGCTGATGTTCTGAAGAGCTGCAAAATCTGGACCCTTACAAATCAGCCGGGCTAGATAATCTGGACCTTCTTTCTAAAACTATCTGCTGAAATTGTTGCCACCCCTATTACTAGCCTTTTCAACCTCTCTTTCTGTGTCGTCTGAGATTCCCAAAGATTAGAAAGCAGCTGCGGTTATCCCCCTCTTCAAAGGGGGACACACTCTTGACCCTAACAGCTACAGACCTATATATCTATACCTTGCCTTTCTAAGGTCTTCGAAAGCCAAGTCAACAAACAGATTACCGACCATTTCGAATCCCACCATACCTTCTCCGCTATGCAATCTGGTTTCAGAGCTGGTCATGGGTGCACTCAGCCACGCTCAGGTCATAAACGATATCTTAACCGCCATCGATAGGAAACAGTACTGTGCACCGTATTCATTGACCTGGCCAAGGCTTTTGACTCTGTCAATCACCACATCCTCATCGGCAGACTCGACAGCCTTGGTTTCTCTAATGATTGCCTCGCCTGGTTCACCAACTACTTCTCTGATCGAGTTCAGTGTGTCAATCGGAGGGTCTGTTGTCCGGGCTCTGGCAGTCTCTATGGGGGTGCCACAGGGTTTAAATTCTTGGACGGACTCTCTTCTCTGTATACATCAATGATGTCGCTCTTGCTGCTGGTGATTCTCTGGTCCACCTTACGCAGACGACACTATTTTGTATACTTC
Organism: Salvelinus sp. IW2-2015; assembly: GCF_002910315.2. NCBI lineage: Eukaryota > Metazoa > Chordata > Actinopteri > Salmoniformes > Salmonidae > Salvelinus > Salvelinus sp. IW2-2015. The sequence continues at coordinate 40,248,963 of NC_036856.1, read as the reverse complement.
TGGCCTTCTTTTGACACTGTGTTAACAACCCTCCAGGCGAGCTTCAATGCCGTACAGCTCTCCTTCCGTGGCCTCCAATTGCTCTTAAATACAAGTAAAACTAAATGCATGCTCTTCAAACCGATCGCTGCCTGCACCTGCCCGCCTGTCCAACATCACTACTCTGGGGCCTGACTTAGAATATGTGGACAACTACAAATACCTGGTGTCTGGTTAGACTGTAAACTATCCTTCCAGACTCACATCAAACATCTCAATCCAAAGTTAAATCTAGAATTGGCTTCCTATTCCGCAACAAAGCATCCTTCACTCATGCTGCCAAACATACCCTTGTAAAACTGACATCCTACCAATCCTCGACTTCGGTGATGTCATTTACAAAATAGCCTCCAAACCCTATTCACTAAAATTGGATGCAGTCTATCACAGTGCCATCCGTTTTGTCACCAAAGCCCCATATACTACCACACCACTGCGACCTGTACACTCTCGTTGGCTGGCCCTCGCTTCATACTCGTCGCCAAACCCCACTGGCTCCAGGTCATCTACAAGACCCTGCTAGGTAAAGTCCCCCCTTATCTCAGCTCGCTGGTCACCATAGAGCAGCACCTACCTGTAGCACGCGCTCCAGCAGGTATATCTTTCTGGTCACCCCAAAACCAATTCTTCCTTTGGCCGCCTCTCCTTCCAGTTCTCTGCTGCCATATGACTGGAACGAACTACAAAATATCTCTGAAACTGGAAACACTTATCTCCCTCACTAGCTTTAAGCACCAGCTGTCAGAGCAGCTCATAGATTACTGCACCTGTACATAGCCCATCTATAATTTAGCCCAAACAACTACCTCTTTACCTACTGTATTTATTTATTTATTTTGCTCCTTTGCACCCCATTATTTCTATCTCTACTTTACATTTTCTTCCACTGCAAACCAACCATTCCAGTGTTTTTTTTTACTTGCTATATTGTATTTACTTCGCCACCATGGCCTTTTTTTATATTTTTATTTATATATATATTTTATATATTTTGTTAGCCTTCACCTCTTGATGCTCACCTCACTTGCTCACATTGTATATAGACTTATTTTTCACTGTATTATTGACTGTATGTTTGTTTTACTCCATGTGTAACTMTRTGTTGTTGTATGTGTCGAACTGCTTTGCTTTATCTTGGCCAGGTCGCAATTGTAAATGAGAACGTGTTCTCAATTTGCCTACCTGGTTAAATAAAGGTGAAATAAATAAATAAATAAATAAAAATGAAACAATTCAAAAAATCAAACTGCAATAGAGCATGCTGGGCATTATGATTTTGGTTCAACTCTGGTTATTAACACCAACACTGGGGCTCTTTGACACCACAGAGTGTCAATTTAACTCTTTACAGTCTTGAATCAACACTGGAAATGTTACACTAAACAATAAACACAAATTAAAGGGATACTTTGGGATTTTAGCGAATGAGGCGCTTTATCTACTTCCTCAGAGTCAAATGAACTTGTGGATACCATTTTTATGTCTCTGTGTCCAGCATAAACAAAGTTATAGGTAGTTTTGCGAGCCAATGCTAACCAGCATTGGCGCAATGGCTGTAAGTATATGGGTATCTACTTAGCATGCTAGCAATCCTGAAGTACCCTACTAACACTGGCCAATTTGCACTGTGCTATGAAAGGGACACATATGCAGGCTTCCATACATTTCAAGATCCTTTTAGAATTCTGAAGAACCGTAGATGCCAGGTCAAAAACCCCACACTTAACCCAAATGTTCCATTTAAGAAAAAATACATCTTTGCAGTGATCATGCAGAGAAAGACGTGGATGATCTTTGTTATGGGTAGGAAGAAACAATAGTTCATAGGGAAGACCAGGGAACATTAAACATTAAACATTAGGAGGGCTACATTTTACTCCTTTAAATCCTTTTTTCAGGTTAGATTGAATAAACGTCTTTGACTGAGTTTACACTTTCATACTGTGTTTACATTTAAAATGTTGGTCATTTTGCCAGAAGCTCTAGAAGAAATTAGGGTTAAGTGCCTTGCTCAAGGGCACATTGACAGATTTTTCACCTAGCCGACTCGGGGATTCGAATCGCTGACCCTTCAGTTACTGGCCCAATCCCTTTAACTGCTAGGCTACCTGCTAGTATTCATAAAATAGAAATGGGCATGTATCTACTATTAGTTCTGTGCTAAGCATAGCAATGACACCATGAGATACTGAATGGCACTCAAGGAACTTCATTTATCTGTGTATGAAAGCCGTCATCAACCTACGGTAAAGACTTCATCCTGTTCTCCTGCATGTATTCCTGTCTGGCCTCAGTGATAGGGTCATGGAAATTGAACTGATATGAAAATCGTCAAGGGCAGTTTTTCAGTCAGCAGCTCTCAGGCTTTGAAGCTAGTTTATTAAAGCGATGCCCTGAGGCCAATGCTTGCTCATTAAAGGTAAGGGATATGAATGTTTAATACTTAGCAGGCCTCGTCAGTAAAAAGTTATTTTGATGCAGATTTGGTATGCAACAGAAAATGCCCCATTTGTCTGATGTTGGCCCAAAGAAAGGGACGTTTGGGGTTAATTTGGCTATCCACAAGCTGGGGAAAAGATCCAATCTGATTCTCACCTTCTGCTTATTAACCAATGACTTTAATGCCCTTGATGCTTTCTTTAAAATGTACAATTTAATACCAAATGATTATACAGTAGTCCTTCCTTTGAACCAATACAGGCCTTACCGTTTGAAGACTTATTTTGAGCTACAGTAGTTGTTGCAAATATCATTGATGGTTTGTAATGCAGAATCTGTTGATGCTTTGTGTTCAGAACCTGACAATACAAATCAAATTCTACTCGTCACATGCTTCATAAACAACAGGTGTGGAATAACARTAAAATGTTTACTTAGGGACCCTTCCCAACAAAGCAGAGAGAAAGAAAATAGAGGAATAATCGGAAAGTAAAAAACGTWATAATAAAAGTAATAAYATATACACAATGAGTAATGATAACTTGGCTATACAAGGGGTAGCAGCACCGAATCGATGTGCAGGGGTACAAGGTCATTGAGGTAGATATGTACATATAACCAGGAATAAGGTGACAGATAGTTAACAGTAGCAGCAGCGTATGTGATGAGTCAACAAAAAAAAGTTAGTGTAAAAAGGGTAAATGCAGATAGTTTCAAAGTTAACCAAATAGCTACCTAGACTAACTATTTAGCATTATTTGGGCTTGGGGGTAGAAGCTGTTCAGGGTCCTGTTGGTTCCGCTTCCTGTGAGGTAGCAGACTGAACAGTCTATGACTTGGGTGGCAGGAGTACGTTTTTAGGGCCTTCCTCTGACACCGCCTGGTATAGAGGCTTGGCCGTATACACTACCTACTGTAGCGCATTTTGGTCCGTTGATAAGCAGTTGCCATACCAAGCAGTGATGCAGCCAGTCAAGATGCTCTCAAYGGYGCAGCTCTAGAACCTTTTTAGGATCTGAGGGCCCATACCAAATCTTTTTAGCCTCCTCAGGTGGAAGAGGCATTGTCGTGCCGTCTTCACGACTGTGTTGGTGTGTGTGGACCATGATAGATCCTTACTGAAGTGGACACAGAGGAACTTGAAGCTCTTGATCCACTCCTCTTCAGCCCCGTCGATGTGAGTGGGGGCGTGTTCGGCCCACTATTTCCTGTTGTCCACAATCAGCTCCTTTGTCTTAATGAAGTTGAGGGAGAGGTTGTTGTCCTGGCACCACACTGCAAGGTCTCTGACCTCCTCCCTAAAGGCTATCTCATCTTCAGCGGTGATCAGGCCTACCCCAAGTTGTATCTTCAGCAAATCTAATAATGGTGTTGGAGTGATGCACGGACACGCAGTCGTGGGTGAACAGGGAGTACAGGAGGRGACTAAGCACGCACCTCTGAAGGGCCCCGTATTGTTGCCTACCCTCTAGGGGCGTCCCGTCAGGAAGTCCAGGATCAAGTTGCAGAGCGAGGTGTTCAGTCCCAGGGTCCTTAGCTAAGTCATGAGATTGTAGTTAATGAACAGCATTATCACATAGGTGTTCCTTTCGTCCAAGTGGGAAAGGGCAGTGTGGAGTGAATAGAGATTGTGTCATCTATGGATCTGTTGGGGTGGTATGTGAATTGGAGTGGGTGCAGGCTGTCCGGGATGATGGTGTTGATGTGAGCCATGACCAGCCTTTCAAAGCATTTCATGGCTACAGATGTGAGTGCTACGGGKYKRTAGTSATTTAGRCARGTTACCTTGGTGTTCTTGGGCACAGGAMCTATGGTGGTCTCCTTGAAACATGTAGGTATTACGGACTAGATTAGGGAGAGGTTGAAAATGTCAGTGAAGACACTTGCCAGTTGGTCAGTGCATGCTCTGAGTGCGCATCCTGGTAATCCCTCTGGCCCTGCGACCTTGTGAATGTTAACCTTACATTGGCTACGTGATCACACAGTCGTCTGGAACAGCTGGTGCTCTCAATGCATGTTTCAGTGTTGCTTGCCTTGAAGCGAGCATAGAAGGAATTTAGCTTGTCTGTTAGATTTGTGTCACTGGGCAGCTTGTAACTGGGTTTCCCTTTGTAATCCATGATCATTTGCAACCCCTGCCACATCCAACGAGCATCAGAGCCGGTGTAGTATTTTATCGTAGTTCTGTATTGTCTCTTTGCATGTTTGATGGTTCGTCAGAGGGCGTAGCAGAATTTCTTATAAATGCCTTGGTTTTGTATTTGTATTTATATTTATATACAAATATATACAAATATATATATATATATATATATATATATATTTTATATATTTGTATTTATTTGTATTTGTATTTAAGGATACCCATGACCTGCTGCCAAGGCACCAGCTACTCTTCCTGGTGTCCAGCAACATTAAGGCAGTTATATACAATTTCAAATATTAAATGACATGACATTTTATAACACTTTACCCATTACATTTAGTGTGTGTAGAGTGCGTGTCTCATCATCTGCATGTGTGTCTGTGCCTGTGTATGTGTCTCTTCACAGTCCCCGCTGTTCCATAAGGCGTATTTTTTTTCTGTTTTGAAACTGTTTCTACTGCTTACATCAGTTACCTGATGTGGAATATAGTTCCATGGCTCTATGTAGTACTGTGGGCCTCCCAAAGTCTGTTCTTGACTTGGGGATTGTGAAGRGACCTTAGGTGGTATGCCTTCTGGGGTATGCATGGGTGTCCGAGCTGTGTGCTAGTAGATTAAACAGAAAACTTGGTGCATTCAACACGTCAATACTAGTAGTGATGAAGTCAATCTCTCCTCTACTTTGAGCCATGAGATATTGACATGCATATTATTAATGTTAGCTCTCCGTGTACATTTAAGGGCCAGTTGTTCTGCCCTGTTCTGAACCAATTGTAATTTTCTGAGGTCCCTTTTTGTGGCACCTAACCACACAACTGAATAGAAGTCCAGGTGTGACAAAACTAGAGTGTGTAGGACTTGCCTTGTTGATAGTGTTGTTAAAAAGGCATAGCAGCGCTTTATTATGGACAKACTTCTCCCCATCYTAGCTACTGTTGTATCAACATGTTTTGACCATGACAGTTTACAATCCAGGGYTACTCCAAGCAGTTTARTCACCTCAACTTGCTYWATTTCCACATTATTTATTACAAKAYWTAGTTGAGRTTTMGGGTWTAGTGAWTGATTTGTCCCARATACAATGCTTTTAGTTWTWGAMATWTTTAGGAMTAACTTATTTCTTGCCACCCATTATGAAACTAACTGCAGCCCTTTGTTAAGWGTTGCAGGGATTTCACTCGCTGTAGTAGCTGATGTGTACAGTTTTGAGTCATCCGCATACATAGACACACTGGCTTTACTGAAGGCCAGTGGCATGTCATTAGTGTCCCGCTCCTTGAAAGCGTCAGCTCTAGCCTCTCGCTTGGTGCAGATGTTGCCTGTAATCCATGTCTGGTTGGGATATGTAGGGACGGTCACTGTGGGGACGACGTCATCGATGCACTTATTAATGAAGCCGGTGACTAATGTGGTTAACTCCTCAATGCCGTCAGATGAGTCCCGGAATATATTCCAGTCTGTGCTAGCAAAACAGTCCTGCAGCTAAGCATCAATTTCAGCGGCCACTTCCGTATTGAGCGCGTCACTGGTACTTCCAGTTTCAGTTTTTGCTCGTAAAAAGGAATCAGGAGGATAGAGTTATGGTCAGATTTGCCAAATGGAGGGCAAGTCAGTTAAGAACAAATTCTTATTTAGAATGACGGCCTACCCCGGCCAAACCTGGACGACGGTAGGCCAGTTGCGCGCCGCCCTGTGGGACGTATSCGTCTCTGTGTGTGGAGTAAAGGTGATCTAGAAATGTTTTTCCTCAAGTTGCACAGGTGACATRCTGGTAGAAATGAGGTAAAACAGATTTCAGTTTWCCTGCATTAAAATCACCGGCCATTAGGAGTGACGCTCCTGGATGAGCATAGTTCTTGGTTGCTTTTCTGTGTATATTACAGTTCTTCAGGTCCCGTTGATAGCATAGTCTTGAACCGAGCTCGTCCAGTTTATTCTCCAGTGATTGTACATTTGCCAATAGAACAGAGGRTAGAGGCGGTTTATTTCCTTGCCACCGCAGTTTCATCAGTGTGCCCGCACGCCTCTATATCGCYGTCTCTTTCTCTTCAAACAATCATCTGCAGTTGACTGGAAACAACCTTCAATTGAACAGCTAAGGCGAAGGGAAATCTAATGTATTAATGTAGGCCACAAGGTGCTTGTAGACGGCAGGTCCAGAAAGATTATATTTATTTTTTGTGTCCGACATTATTACAGGAATGAAAAGCATAACTTCGGCAGACAGCATGGAAACGGGAAGGTTATGCAGAGGTTTGCAAAAAAAGAAAAAATAATTTAAAAAGCTTTTGCTGTGACTAATCCACGAAATAAGAAAAATTCAGACAATCTCAAACCTGAAAGGTTTGTGTGTGTGTGCGTGTGTGAGTGTGTGTGTGTGTGTGTGTGTGTGTGCGTGTGTGTGTGTGTGTGTGTGTGTGTGCATGTGTGAGCAGACACTCAAGTCATTTGCATGGCGTGACGCATTAAAACAATGTTCAGTGTGCTGTAGGCATCGCTGCAAACAAATGGATTTCTGTGCCACTGATATGATGGTTCATATATCCTCCCTGTACAACATCCAGAGGTATGAAGCTAGATAATCTTACATTTACTATTCACCCTAAATCCACTATGCCACCGTGACACTTCTCACTGTAATGCTTAGTGGGTGCATGCTGTTCTTCAGGTAAACGAAGAGAGAAACTCTGTTATATTCCGCTGCACATCACAGTGGAGAAGATGCCCTTGAAGTATCTGATGGACACACTTTTGAGTAGCGTCTGTTCGCTCTCCACAGACAACCCACCATATTCTCGGGGTGGTAATTTTGGAAATAAATGCAATTCATTCATCTCACGCAGGAGTTTACTAAATATTCAACGGGTCCTGGTAATTATCCCTGCTTTGCTGAGAATTCTAATTCACGAGCCGCCATTAGCCCCTTCCAACACTAGAGCGAAACAAAAACAAGGATCCGACAGCGCAACGTACATCTGTACATCTCCGGAGAGGAGAAAGCAGCTGTTAATTACTAATGAAGGACACATAAGGGATTTCAAACTGAAGGTCGATTGAATTAGATTAACGAGTTACAAAAACATGACCAGAATTTTTTTWGAAAAAAGTCAAATGAGGACTTGTTATATTAACTCGCAATGAGCTGGATATAATGAACATAACATTTTTGATTTAATTAAGATAAAGTTAAATGGGTCTCTACTCCCTGTGAAAGACAGAGGGCAATGTAAGGACATGTTTCGTACAAAGTAACTTTGAAAATAAGCCTATGTTTCTGTACTCGCACGAGACGGAAGTAATGTCTTTTAATTGGCAAAATGTCTTTATTTACATGATAACATACTGCATGTACATAATCTCAATTCCCCAAATACATTTTGAACAGTTCAGTGTCTAATACTTATAGCGCATACTTAACAATTGTGGAAAAGCAAAGTAATAAGCCTATACTGCCTTTCATAACCAACAGTATGAAGGCTAATGTGGAGATTTGTCACCCTGAGCTGGAAATGACATGTCTAACATCCTGACAAAATGAATACACTGATAAACTCACAGCTCTGAAGTGTCTTAGCCGGTGTGAATCGAAAGCAAAGTAGATAAGTGGTTCCAGAGAAACGCTCCTAATCTCAACAATTAGCTGACTATAAAAAGAACAAGCCTCTGCATAACATATCACCTGGCTACCCCTACCCCGACCAACAGCTCTGCACCCCCCGCAGCAAGCAACCTGCCAAAGCCCCCCCCCCCTCCCCCCGCTTCTCCTTCACCCAAATCCAGATAGCTGATGTTCTGAAAGAGCTGCAAAGTCTGGACCCCTACAAATCAGCTGGGCGAGACAATCTGGACCCTCTCTTTCTAAAATTATCCACCGCAATTGTTGCAACCCCTATTACTAGCCTGTTCAACCTCTCTTTCGTATCATCTGAGATCTCTAAAGATTGGAAAGCTGCCGCGGTCATCACCCTCTTCAAAGGGGGAGACACTCTAGACCCAAACTGTTACAGGCCTATATCCATCCTGCCCTGCCTTTCTAAAGTCTTCGAAAGCCAAGTTAACAAACAGATCACCGACCATTTTGAATCCCACCGTACCTTCTCCGCTATGCAATCTGGTTTCCGATCTGGTCATGGGTGCACCTCAGCCACACTCAAGGTCCTAAACGATATCATAACCGCCATCGATAAAAGACAGTACTGTGCACCGTCTTCATCGACCCTGCCAAGGCTTTCGGCATTCGGCTGTCAATCACCACATTCTTATCGGCAGACTCAATAGCATTGGTTTCTCAAATGACTGCCTGGCCTGGTTCACCAACTACTTCTCAGATAGAGTTCAGTGTGTCAAATTTGAGGCCTGTTGTCCGGACCTCTGGCAGTCTCTATGGGGGTGCCACAGGGTTCAATTCTCGGGCCGACTCTTTTCTCTGTATATAACAATGATGTCGCTCTTGCTGCTGGTGATCTCTGATCCACCTCTACGGCAGACGACACCATTCTGAATACATCTGGCCCTTCTTTGGACACTGTGTTAAAACCTGTTTGGGAAAGGCTTGCCGCTAGCGGGACACCTCGACAACATCCGGTGAAATTGCAGAGCGCCAAATTCAAATAAAATTTCTATAAATATTTAACTTTCATAAAATCACAAGTGTAATAGATCAAATAAAGCTTAACTTGTTGTTAATCCAGCCGCTGTGTCAGATTTCAAAAAGGCTTTACKGCGAAAGCAAACCATGCGATTATCTGAGGACAGCGCCCTGCATACCAACACATGAAAAACMTATTTCAACCAGGCAGGTGCGACACGAAAGTCAGAAATAGCGATATAAAAAATGCCTTACCTTTTATGATCTTCTTCTTTTGGCACTCCAAAAGGCACTCCCGGTTACATCACAAATGGTCATTTTGTTCGATAATGTCCTTCTTTATATTCATAAAAACTCAGTTTAGCTGGCTCGCTTCARTCAATAATCCAYCCAGTTTCCCTCCATCAAAATGCATACAAAATGAATCMCAAACGTTACTAATAAACTTTTCCGAACAAGTCRAACAACATTTATAATCAAACCATAGGTATCCTAATATGCAAATAAACGATACAATTTAAGACGGAGAATTGTATGTTCATTACCGGAGATAAATAAGAAAAAACGCGCTTTCWTCCACAMGCTTGGAAACACTACAGCCAAAATGGGAGCCACCTAGAAAAACTAAAATTCTGGGTCATTTTTCCAAAAAMCAGCCTGAAACTCTTTCTACAGACTGTTGACATCTAGTGGAAGCCCTAGGAACTGCAATTTGGGAGGATTTGGGCTTATAATTATAGTTCTAGCCATTGAAAACAGTGGTAAGCTGAATTTTCTTTTGGGGGGGGGGGGTGGTTTGTCCTCGGGGTTTCGCCTGCCATATCAGTTCTGTTATACTCACAGACATAATTCTAACAGTTTTAGAAACTTTACAGTGTTTTCTATCTATATCTACCAATTATATGCATATCCTAGCTTCTGGGCCTGAGTAGCAGGCAGTTTACTTTGGGCACGCTTTTCATCCGGACGTGAAAATACTGCACCCTATCCCAATGAATTAACAAACCTCCAAACGAGCTTCAATGCCATACAACACTCATTCCGTGGCCTCTAACTGCTCTTAAATGCTAGTAAAACTAAATCCATGCTCTTCAACCAATTGCTGCCAACACCCGCCCGCCTGACTAGCATCACTACTCTGGACGGTTTTGACTTAGAACATGTGGACAACTACAAATACCTAGGTGTCTGGTTAGACTGTTAACTCTCCTTCCAGACTCACATCCAAAATGAAATCTAGAATCGGCTTCCTATTTCATAACAAAGTCTCCTTCACTCATGCTGCCAAACATACCCTCGTAAAACTGACTATCCTACCAATGCTTGACTTTGGCGATGTCATTTACCAAATAGCCTCCAACACTCTACTCAGCAAATTGGATGTAGTCTATCACAGTGCCATCCGTTTTGTCACTAAAGCCCCATATACTACCCACGACAGTGACCTGTATTCTCTCATTGTCTGGCCCTCGCTACATATCCGTTGCCAAACCCACTGGCTCCAGGTCATCTATAAGTCTTTGCTAGGTAAAGCCCCRCCTTATCTCAGCTCACTGGTCACCATAGCAACACCCACCCCTAGGACRCGCTCCAGCAGGTATATTTCTCTGGTCATCCCCAAAGTGAACACCTCCTTTGGCCGCCTTTCCTTCCAGTTCTCTGCTGCCTATGACGGGAACGAATTGCAAAAGTCACTGAAGCTGGAGACTTACATCTCCCTCACTAACATGAGCTGTCAGAGCAGCTTACCGATCACTGTACCTGTACACAGCCCATCTGTAAACAGCACACCCAACAACCTCATCCCCATATTGTTATTTATCTTTTTGCTCTTTTGCACCCCATTATCTTTACTTGCACATCWTCATCTGCACATCTATCACTACAGTGTTAATGCTAAATTGTAATTATTTTGCCACTATGGCCTATTTATTGCCTTTCTACATTTGCACATGCTGTATATAGATTTTTCTATTGTGTTATTGACTGTACATTTGTTTATGTGTAACTCTGTGTTGTTATTTATGTCACACTGCTTTGCTTTATCTTGGCCAGGTCGCAGTTGTAAATGAGAACTTGTTCTCAACTGGCCTACCTGGTTAAATAAAGGTGTTTTATTTATTTTTTATGTCTCACCACCTGTCGATGCATATATTTATTTATAAAAAATTAAATATTTAACCTTTATTTAACTCGGCAAGTCATTTAAGAACAAATTCTTATTTACAATGGCGGCCTACCCCGGCCAAACTCGGACGACGCTGGGCCAATTGTGCGCCGTTCTATGGGACTCGCAATCATGGCCGGATGTGATTCAGCCTGGATTCAAACCAGGGACTGTATTTTCTCCGCTAGCACTGCGATGCAGTGCCTTAGACCGCTGCGCTACACGGGAGCCTTAATATCAAATATATAAAAGCCTTAATAAAATGACATCATCAACATTATTATGTATTTATTCACTTTAACAATGTTGTGAGGTCATATAGTGTTTGTTAACATTTACTTTGTTTACAAACATTGGAGTTAAGCAAGTTTATATTTTGGGTTCTGATGGGGTTTGACCGTTGAACTAGGCTGAAGAGGCATTTATAAATTATATTCTTCAAGAATCAATGGATACATAACATTCATTTAAAACATTTGATTCATGGGTTGATTGGTGTATGAAGCATATGTCTCCTTATTTATTATTAATTCATATCAAAACCTGTTGGTGTAAGATTGTACAGTCCATCGTGTCATGGTGATTCTATTGTTGTTTTGACTTTCACCTACAGTACCATCTCCTCCTCTTCGAATCTATTTCACCTTTTAATCTATCTCCTCTTCTAATCTACCTCCCCCTCCTAAACGTACCCCCCCTTTAACCTACTTTGCCTTCTAACCTATCTCACCTTCCTAAGTCTACCTCTCCTTCAAATCTAACTTCACCTTCTAACCTACCACCCATTTCAAATCTACCTCCCCTCTAACCTACCTCCTCTTCTTATCTACCTCCTTCTAATCACTTCACCTTCTAACCTACCACCCCTTCTAATCTACCTCCCCTTCTAATCTACCTCCCCTTTTAACCTACTTTTCCTTATAACTACCTCCCTTCTTATCTACTCCCCTTCTAATCTACACTCCTTCTTTAACATACTTCGTCTTCTAAACCTACCTCCCCTTCTAATCTACCTTCCCCTTTAATAACCTACTTCACCTTCAGCCTACTCCCCTTCTATCTACCTTCGCTTCTAATCTACCCCCTTATAATCGCCTCCCCTTCTAATCTACCTAACCCCTTCTAATCTACTCCTTACTAATCCTACCTCGCCTTCTAATCTGCCATCCCCTTCTAATCTACCTCCCTTCTAATCTACCTCGCCTTCGCAATTACCTCCCCTTCTAATCTATCCTCCCCTTTAATCTACACGCATTAATCTGCTTCCCTTCTAAATCTTACTCCCCTTCTAATCTACCTTCCCCTTCTAATCTACCCGCCTTCTAATTGCTTCCTCGAACCTCCTTAATCTACTCGCCTCCAATCTACCTCCCTTCTAATTACCTCCCCCTTCTAATCTACCTCGCAATTCTAATTTGCCTCCCCTTCTTAATACCTCCCCTTCTACTACCTCCCCTTCTAATTTACCTCGCCTTCAATCTGCCTCCCCCACCTCTGATATGCGTCTCCCTCCATCAAGAAAGTTAGGGGTTAATGACTGCTACCAACATTATCATTACAACTTATCTTACAAGCCATAAAACCTCCCCTCAGGGATTGAAATTGTCCTCCAGATTAGATATCGTCTTGAAGCCCAAGTCTGTAACAAACAAGAGGTCTTCAATGCCGTCAAATGAAACCTCTGGAGACAAGCAACGCCTTCTTTTTATTGGCTTTGTGTTCTATTTCAAGCTCCCAGTAACCACATGATGTCCCTAGTGACCACTACCCTAGTGACCACTACCCTATTGATCACTTCTCAATCTACCTCCCCTTCTAATCTACCACACGATGTCCCTAGTGGCCACTACGGCCATTATTGACCACTTTCTCACTCCAAACCTCCTCTTCTAATTACTATCTCTCTCCCCTTCTAATCTACCTCGCATTCTAATCTCCTCCCCTTCTAATTCTAACCTCCCCTCTTCCTAATCTACCTCCCCTTCAATCTACCTCCCCTTCTAATCCATCCCCCCATTCTAATCTACCTCGCTTCTAATCTACCCGCCTTCATAATCTAACCTTCCCCTTCTTAATCTACCTCCCCTTTCTAATCTACCTCGCCTTCTAATCTGCCTCCCCTTCTAATCTACCTCCCCTTCTAAATCTACCTCCCCTTCTAATTTTCCTCGCCTGCTAATCTGCTCCCCCACCTCTGCATATGCGTCTCCCTCCATCAAGCTAAAGGTACGTTAGGCCTGGCGTGTAATGCAGCACCCTCAGGACAGTACCAACAATTAATCTGGATTACAACATTATCATTACAAGCATTAAAACCTCCCCTAGTGACCACTACCCTAGTGACCACTACCCTATTGACACTATCTCATCTACCTCCTCGTCTAATCTACCACATGAGTTTCCTAGTGACCACTACCCTAGTGACCACTTCTCATCTACCTCCTCGTCTAATCTACCACATTGATGTCCCTAGTGACCACTACCCTAGTGACCACTTCTCATCTACCTCCTCGTCGGAATCTACCACATTGATGTCCCTAGTGACCACACGATGTCCCTAGTGACCACTCTTCATCTATCTCCTGTCTAATCTACCACATTGATGTCCCTTAGTGACCACACGAATGTCCCTAGTGACCACTTCTCATCTATCTCCTTGTCTAATCTACCACATTATGTCCCTAGTGACCACACAATGTCCTAGTGACCACTTCTCATCTACCTCCTCGTATAAATCTACCACATGATGTCGTCCTAGTGACCAGCACGATGTGCCCTAGTGACCTACTTCTCATCTACCTCCTCGTCTAATCTACCACATGATGTCCCTAGTGACCACTTCTCATCTGACCTCCCCTTCAATCTACACATGATGTCCCTAGTGCCAAGCTACCCCTAGTGACCACTTCTCATCTAACCTTCTCGTCTAATCTAGCCACACGAATGTCCCTAGCTGACCACTTCTCATCTACCTCCTCGTTAATCTACCACATGAATGTCCCTATGACCACATGATTCCCTAGTGATCCACAACCACCAGTGGACCACTTCTCATCTACCCTCCCCTTCTTAATCTACCACATGATAGTCCCTAGTGACCACATAATGTCCCTAGTGACCACTACCCTAGTGACCACTTCTCATCTACCTCCTCGCTCTAATCTACCACATGATGTCCCTAGTGACCACACAATGTCCCTAGTGACCACTTCTCAATCCTAATCCTCGTCTAATCTGACCAACATGTTCCCTAGTGGCCACTACCCAGTGACGATTCTCATCTACCTCCCCTTCTAATCTACCACATGATGTCTCTAGTGACCACACGATGTTTCCTAGTGGACCACACAGTCATGCAATCTCCATAGACAAACATTGGCAGTAGAATGACCTTACTGAAGAGCTCAGTGACTTTCAACGTGGCACTGTCCAAAGGATCCACCTTTCCAACAAGTCAGTTCATCAAATTTCTGCCCTGCTAGAGCGGCTCCAGTCAACTGTAAGTGCTGTTATTGTGAAGTGGAAATGTCTAGGAGAAACAACGGCTCAGCCGCAAAGTGGTAAGCCACACAAGCTCACAGAAAGGGAAAGCCAAGTGTTGAAGTGCGTAGCACGTAAACATTGTCTGTCTTCGGTTGCAACACTCACTACCCAGTTCCAAACTGCCTCTGTAAGCAACGTCAGCACAATAACTGTTGGTCGGGAGCTTCATGAAATGGGTTTCCTTGGCCGAGCAGCCACACACAAGCCTAAGATCACCATGTACAATGCCAAGTGCCGGCTGGAGTTGTGTAAAGCTTGCCGCTATTGGACTCTGGAGCAGAGAAAACGCATTTCCCGGAGTGATGAATCACGCTTCACCATCTGGCTGTCCAACGGACGAACCAGACTATATGCAGATGCCAGGAGAACGCTACCTGCCCGAATGCGTAGTGCAAACTGTAAAGTTTGGTGGAGGAGGCAYAATGGTCTGGGGCTGTTTTTCATGGTTCGGGCTTGGCCCCTTACTCCCAGTCAAGGGAAATCTTAACGCTACAGCATACAATGACATTCTAGATGATTCTGTACTTCCAACTTTGTGGCAACAGTTTGGGGAWGGCCYTTTCCTGTTTCAGCATGACAATGCCCCCATGCACAAATTGAGGTCCATACAGAAATGGTTTGTCGAGATCGGTRTGGAAGAACTTGACTGGCCTGGACAAAGCCCTGACCTCAACCCCATTGAACACCTTTGGGATGAATTGGAACGCTGACTGCAAGCCATGCCTATTCACCCAACATCAGTGCCTGACCTCTGTAATGCTCTTGTGGCTGAATGGAAGCAAGATCCCGCAGCAATGTTCCAACATCTAGTGGAAAACCTGGCCAGAAGAGTAGAGTTGTTATAGCAGCAAAGGGGGGACCAACTCCATATTATTGCCCATAATTTTGGAATGAGATGTTCAATGAGCAGGTGTCCACATACTTCTGGTCATGTGGTAAATCATGTCACATTACCTATATTTTAACATTTATTTTAAGTAATTTCAAGGAAATGAGAGTTACACCTAAAATGAAAGCAATTGTCTGAGGATGATGCTGCAGGATGGTGCTGGAGGTGGGGGCTGGGAATTGGTGGTGGGGCTTGGTGCTGGGGTATGTGGCTGGACCATGTGTGTCACGTTCTGACCTTTTTTATGTCTTTATTTTAGTTTGGTCAGGGCGTGAGTTGGGGTGGGCATTCTATGTTGTTTTTCTATGTTTTGGTCTGTACATTATATTTCTATGTGTTTGGCCTAGTATGGTTCTCAATCAGAGGTAGGTGTCGATCGTTGTCTCTGATTGAGAATCATACTTAGGTAGCCTGTTTTCCCACTATGGGTTGTGGGTAGTTATTTTTCCGTTTCAGTGTTTGCACCATACGGGACTGTGTCGGTTTTCATTTATTCTCTTGTTCTTTTTGTATTTTGTATTCATTCTCGATTAAACGATATTATGGATACGTACCACGCTGCATTTTGGTCCTCCTCTCCTTCCACCAACGAAAGCCGTTACAATGTGACATAAAAAGAAAAGGGAACAGTTTGATGAAAAAGCTTTAAATAAAGGTTAAAATCCAGGTCATGTGACATTGTCCAAAACACAGGGCCCTATTAAAGGGGGAAAGGTGAACCATATGGTACTTGTTTTATCTCAGATACACAGTTGTTGTTTTCTATAGCTTAAGACACAACTAGTTTCTTGCCACATGGGGTTATCCAAGGCTCACCACTCTATTCAGGAACTCAAGTGTTTCAAGGATTTACCAAAAGAACACATGTTTTCCCAATAAATGCACTTTCATTTTGCTAATTTCCTGGAGCTTACTTTCTTTCAAATAACGTCTGACTCATATTCCCCAGCATTGTTTTGGTTAGTTTCATGTAGGATTGTATAATTCAATGTAGCTGTAAATTCTTTCATCCCCAGAGGGAAAAAGAACAGGCTAATTAGAATCACAGATAAAGCACAGAAAGAGGGCTTGGGAGATAAAGGGCCTGCAGAAAGAAATGTAATTACCTCACAATGAGAAAACAACAACGACAACAACAACAACACTAATCCCAAAAAACAGCTGATAATGCCCTGGTTTGGTAAWTTTTTTAATGTATTTTTACTTAACCTTTATTTAACTAGGAAAGTCAGTTATTAAGAACAAATTCATATTTACAATGACGGCCTACACCGGCCAAACACTAACCCGGACGACGTTGGGCCAATTGTTCGCTGCCCTATGGGACTCCCAATCACGGCTGGTTGTGATACAGCCTGGAATCGAACCAGGGTCTGTAGTGACGCCTCTAGCACTGAAATGCAGTGGCTTAGACCGCCCACACAATGCTTTCTATAGGCAAGAGCGATATAAAGCACAGCATGTCATGKTTTGAAGGAAAAAAACAAAGGCTATCGAATTATGTTTTCTTGAAAGTTGGACCAGGATGAAGTCATGAAAACTAGCATTGAAAAGATAAATTACAAACATCGACCAGTGCGTCACAACATGGATATAATATGTCTAATTTATGAAAAATTATAAAGAAATAAAATACTGTCCTTTTTTTCTGACTTCGTCACTGCTGTTTCAGTTATGACGTGTGTGACCAAATCAAATCTAATGTTATTGGTCCTAGCTACATTTCTTCAGCCTCCTGAGGTTGTGTTGCGCCTTCTTCACTACACCGTCTGTGTGGGAGGAGCATTTTCAGATTGTCAGTGATGTGTACGCCGAGGAACTTGACATTTTTGACCTTCTCCACTGCGGCCCCGTCGATGTGGATGGGGGCGTGCTCTCTCTGTTGTCTCCTGAAGTCCACGATCAGCTCCTTCGATTTGTTAATGTTAAAGGAAAGGTTATTTTTCTGGCACCACTCCGCCAGGCCCTTCACCTCCTCACTGTAGACTGTCTTGTCTCTGTTGGTAATCAGGCCTACCAGTGTTGTGTCGTCTGCAAACTTGATTATTGAGTTGGACGCGTGCAACAGAACCCCGGTGCCAAATATCAACACTTTTTTCTAGGATCTGCTCATTAAATTCCACCTTGGATGTGGGTCCGTAAGGCGGTTTAAGTATGTGATGTTTCCTCCTATTTATAATGACTGAGTCAAAGGCAGGTTAGCTTTTTACCTCATGAATCTTGTTCTGGAGGGCAGCTCTGCAGAGCGGTCACTAGCTAGCACAGCCACAAAGTCTTACAATCTGATTTTCAACCTAACCCTAACCTTAACCCTAATCTTAACCACACAGCTAACCCTAATTCCTAACCCTAGCCTTAAAACCTTAAAATGTCATACATTTTTACAACATAGACAATTTTGACTTTTCAGCTGGCCTACTAACCCTAACCCTAACCCTAACCCTTAAGGACAAGACCCATGACAATGAATGCCAACCAGCTAGAAAACGCTGCATCACTCACTCATGCTGCAACAGGCTTTACTGTTTGAAAAAGGACAAGAACTAAAGTTTACAATACTCTAATAAACACCAAGAAAACTTTACAAAACATTAGGTTCATGATTTCTCCCCATTGTCAGGGTAAAGTGGGCGTACAGTATGTGTTACACTATCATGTTACGAATTAGAAATCAGACCTTTTGGTATGACACTCGATATTGAGCTCAGGTGAATACTGTTTCAATTGATCATCCTTGAGATGTTTCTACAACTTGATTGTAGTCCACCTGTGGTAAATTCAATTGATTGGACATGATTTGGACAGGCACACACCAGTCTATAAGGTCCCACCATGCCATGAGGTTAAAGGAATTGTCCGTGGAGATCCGAGACAGGATTGTGTCGAGGCGCAGATCTGGGGAAGGGTACCAAAACATTTGTGCACATTTGTGCAGCATTGAAGGTGCCCAAGAACACAGTGGCCTCCATAATTCTTAAATGGAAGAAGTTTGGAACCACCAAGACTCTTCCTACAGCTGCCCGCCCGGCCAAACTGAGAAATCGGGGGAGAACGGCCTTGGTCAGGAAGGTCACTCTGACAGAGCTCGAGAGTTCCTCTGTGGAGATGGGAGAAACAACCATCTCTGCAGCACTCCACCAATCAGGCCTTTATGGTAGAGTGGCCAGACGGAAGCCACTCCTCCGTAAAAGGCAGCCCAACATGACAGCCCACTTGGAGTTGTCAAAAGGCACCTAAAGGACTCAGACCATGAGAAACAATATTCTCTGGCCTGATGAAACAATGATTGAACTCTTTGGCCTGAATGCCAAGCATCACATCAGGAAGAAACCTGGCACCATTCCTATGGTGAAGCATGGTAGTGGCAGCATCATGCTGTGGGGAGGTTTTTCAGTGACATGGACTGGGAGACTAGTCAGGATCGAGRGAAAGATGAACGGAGCGAAGTATAGAGAGATCCTTGATGAAAACCTGCTCCGGAGAGCTCAAGACCTCAGACTGAGGCAAAGGACATCGACCCCAACAGGACATCGACCCTAAGCACACAGCAAAGACAACGCAGGAGTGGCTTCGGGAGAAGTCTTTGTATGTCCTTAAGATGACCAGCCAGAGTCCGGACTTGAACCCGATCGAACATCTCTGGAGAGACCTGAAAATAGCTGTGCAGTGACGCTCCCTAACCAACCAGTCAAAGCTTGAGAGGATCTGAAGAAAAGAATGGGGGAAACTCCCCAAATGCAGGTGTGCCAAGCTTGTAGCATCATACACAAGAAGAGTTGAGGCTGTAATTGCTGCCAAAGGTGCTTCAACAAAGTACTGAGTAAAGGGTCTGAATACTTATGTATATATGATATTTCAGTTTTTAATTTTAAATACATTTGCAAAACCTGTTTTTGCTGTGTCATTATGGGGTATTGTGTGTAGATTGATGACGTTTTAGAAGAAGGCTGTAACGTAACAAAATGTGGAAACGGTCAAAAGGGTCTGAATACTTTCTAAATGCAACAAATCCCTGGTCGTAACTTGCTATGGGGCTGTTTACATGGGTTATGATGACATCCCAGGAGGATATCTTCAGTAAGTACTAAGAGGTCATTAAGGATGAGCCTTTGGGCCTCGCAATTGATTCCACATGTCCAAGTGTAGAGAACATGCTACCAACAAATATCCTCAAGACAATTTAGATTGGTGCGACTATCAATCACAATTTACTGCGTAGGCAACCTAATGTCAGCACTGTCAATATGACAGTGGCTATGGATAGATTCTACATGTTTGCWGTTCTTACAACACATTGCAAACAGACAGTGTGTTTTTCATGTTATATGGATTATTTACTGGTTGCTCTACCATGGTTTCTGGTTTCTGCACAAAGGCAGCTGACATCAAGCTTTAAATTCATAGCCTCTATTTCTGTTTCGCAAATGTTTTTTTTCTTTTTGGGTTGATGGGAAGATCTTCTGAAAGCTGTCAGAATGAATCAGGTTAGTCACCAGTGAGCCGTTTGGAGTTGAGACTCTGTTGTGATGACATRTGCTGTGCAGTAGAAGCCTATCTCGCCCTGATCACATGTTTTTATGGTCGCAACACACAAGATAATATATTATGTGATCGACTGAAACAGCACATAAGAATGTAAAGTGAGAAATGCTGTGTGTTCAATCCAAGCTCTGTGAACCTGGGAAGCAATTCAGGGTAATTTTATAGTACATCTATGCATATTTGTCAAGCATTTTTATTTATTTAACCTTTATTTAATTAGGCAAGTCTGTTAAGAACAAATTATTATTTACAATGAAGGCCTATCAAAAGGCAAWAGGCCTCCTGCGGGGAAGGGTGCTGGGATTAAACATTTAAAATAAAATAAAAATATAGGACAAAACAATCATCACGACAAGAGCGACCCCACAACACTACATAAAGAGAAACCTAAGACGCCAACATAGCATGGCAGCAACACGTTACAAAACCGTGTGGTAGCAACACAACATGACAACAACATGGTAGCAACACAACATGGCAGCAGCAYAACATGGTAGCAGCACAAAACATGGCACAAACATTATTGGGCACAGACAACAGCACAAAGGGCAAGAAGGAAGAGGCAACAATACATCACCCGAAGCAGCTACAAACCTCACAAACGTTTACAGATGCACAATTGAGAGCATCCTGTTGGGCTGTTTCACTGCCTGGTAGGGCAGAGAAAGCTTGTTGGACACAAAGAAAGCTTTGTTTTCGAGCATTTAACACAAAATCCGGGGAGGGACCAGCTGAGTATAAGACTGCATCATCTGTATATACATGGATGAGAGAGCTTTCTACTGGCTSAGCTATGTTGTTGATGTAAATTGAGAAGAGCGTGGGGCCTAGGATCGAGTCTTGGGGTACTCCCTTGGTGACAGGCTGAGACAGCATGTGTTCTGATTTTATGCACTGCACTCTTTGAGAGAGGTAGTTAGCAAACCAGGCCAAAGACCCCTCAGAGACACCAATACTCCTTAGCCAGCCCACAAGAATGGAATGGTCTACCGTATCAAAAGCATTGGCCAAGCCAATAGAAATAGCAGCACAACATTGCTTAGAGTCAAGGGCAATGGTGACATCATTTAAGACCTTTAAGGTTGCAGTGACACRTCCATAACCTGAGCGGAAACCAGACTGCATACCAGAGAGAATWCTATAGACATCAAGAAAGCCAGTCAGCTGATTATTGACAAGTTTTTACAACACTTTTGATAAACAKGGCAAAATAGAAATTGTCTTATAACATTTAGGATCCGCTTGATCTCCCCCTTTAAATAAAGGATGTACCGTGGCTGCCTTTCAAGCAATAGTAACCTCCCCAGTGTGGAGAGACAGGTTAGCAAGGTCAGAGATAGGCTTGGCGATGATAGGGGCAGCAACCTTAAAGAAGAAAGGGACTAAACCATCTGACCCAGACGTTTTTTGGGGTTCCTTTAGCACCTCGGACTCGGTGACCGCTTGCAGGAAGAAACTTTGTAGCAGGGCAGGGGAAAAGAGGGAGGAGCATCGGGGCTAGTCGCATTAGAAGGGGTGGGAGATGCGGAAATGTTGGAAGGGATGTAACGAGTAGTTTTATTGGGCGGCCCTCTCTTGGCAGGTTTGTTGTGGTGTCATATTCTTTCAATTTTTTAATAATGGATTTAATGGTGCTCCGTGGGATGTTCAAAGTTTCTGATATTTTTTTTTAACCCAACCCTGATCTGTACTTCTCCACAACTTTGTCCCTGACCTGTTTGGAGAGCTCTTTGGTCTTCATGGTGCCGCTTGCTTGGTGGTGCCCCTTGCTTAGCGGTGTTGCAGACTCTGAGGCCTTTCAGAAAAGGTGTATATATACTGAGATCATGTGACAGATCATGTGATACTTAGATTGCACACAGGTGGACTTTATTTAATTAATTATGTGACTTCTGAAAGTAATTGGTTGCACCAGATCTTATTTAGGGGCTTCTTAGCAAAGGGGGTGAATACATTTGCAAGCACCACTTTTCCATTTGAAATTYTTATTTTTATTTTGAAACAAGTAATTTYTTTCATTTCACTTCACCAATTTGGACTATTTTGTGTATGTCCATTACATGACATCCAAATAAAAATGTATTTACATTACAGGTTGTAATGCAACAAAATAGGAAAAATGSCAAGTGGGGTGAATACCTTTGCAAGGCACTGTTTATATCATTGTAATTTATTTTTCTTCGTGGCTATAAAAGTACATTTAGACTAAACATTACTCACTCAGTTTCAGGATGGATGGTGTTTTCAGGCTCTTGTGCTTCTTTTGCTGGTCGTTGGTTTGCCAGAGTATTTGCTGTATAGACCTTGGAAATGTGAATCTTTGGTAGTAGGAATCCTTCCAGGTAATTTTGTCCAAAATMAGGTCGTAGGTTTGGAGTTTTGATTCGGAGTGAAGATTATGTTGTGGAGGGTAGAATCCTGCATATGTACTTGTGGAAAAATCCAAGTTTATCTTTAAGTAAAACAAATGCTGAAAAATACAGAGGCCCATCTGTCTCAGGATTTATCATTGTAGGTTAACAAAACCAATGCAAACCCCAGAAGCTACAGTAATGATATAATGCTTTGCCATTGTCTTTCCATACACAAGTGTGATGCACATGGCCATATGTTACTCACACACCTGGATTTGGTCTTATGTAGCCAACTTGAAATTTTGTTTTTTACAGGCGGAATAAAGGTGAGACTCAGAGCTACACAATGGTATATTGATTACACTGCATTTTGAGGAACAATGGGGAAATAATTCTCTGCTTTGAAAGTTGAATAAACTTGTAAACTCACTTTTGAGAAAATGCCTTTGAATGTTTTGATATCTAGTGAAGAGCTTCCTCTTGGTCTACACCGTTCAGCATCGTTCACACCCTCTTAAGCTTTAGCTCCACCATCTCGTTTCGCTCTCGGAGCGTTCAGAGCGCACACTTGACGGTCTGGCCGATGATTTGTTTACGTCTGGATAACATGAAAACAATCTAAACCACCTCTGCTGGCATCAATTTTAATACGCTTTTTGGCCCAATGTTTACTGACACCAGCCATATTCAATAGGTGTTGTACACTAGCTAGAACAGTACACTTACTTAAGACATGTAGCTAGCTAGCTAGGTAAACAATGAACCTAGCTATGTAAACGTGTAAGATCACACACATTACGTAACATTAGCTAACGAGCCAGCCAGCTAATGTAGCTAGTTAAACAACAATGAACATATTGCTAAATCATGTTGTTACTACCCTGCATGAATATGCTGGAAGTAACCAACCAGGTTCAATGTTAGTTAGCTAACATTAGGCTCTAACTAGCAAAGCAAAGGCTCTGGGATATGAATAATAACGTCATACAAGTAACGTTAGCTAGGGAGTCAGCCAGCTAATGTTAGCTAGCTAGCTAACAGTACACTTTAGCTTAAGACATGTAGTAACTAGCTTGGTAAACAATGAACCTGGCTAGGTAAACGATGTGTAAGATCACACACATTACGTAACATTAGCTAACGAGCCAGCAGCTAACGTTAGCTAGTTAAACATCAATGAAATATTGCTAAATCATGTCGTTTCTACTACCTGCATGAATATGCTGGGTGCTAACCAACCATGTTCAATGTTAGTTAGCTAACATAGGCTCTAACTACCAAAGCAAACAGCTCTACGATGCGAATAATAATGTCACACATGTAAAGTTAGCCTAGGGAGCCAGCCAGCTAACATTAGCTAGCTAGCTAACAGTACACTTTAGCTTATGACATGTAGCTAGCTAGGTAAACAATGAACCTAGCTAGGTAATAACAATGTGTAAGACCACACACACGTCACGTAACGTTAGCTAACAAGCCAGCCAGCTAGCGTTAGCTAGTTAAACAAAATGAACATATTGCTAAATCATGTCGTTACTACCGCTGCATGAAAATGCTGTCACCGACTCCTCCGAAGTCGGTCCCTCTCCTTGTTCGGGCGACGTTCGGCGGTCGACGTCACCGGTCTTCTAGCCATCGCCGATCCACCTTTCATTTTCTATTTGTTTTGTCTTGTCTTCCCACACACCTGGTTTCAATCCCAACAATTACATGTTGTGTATTTAACCCTCTGTTCCCCACATGTCCTTGTCCGGTATTGTTGATTGTAAGAGGTTATGTCTGGCGTGCGAAGGGTTTCGTCCCATTGTATTTATTTATTGTTTTTGTTCACGGTGATTTTTATTATTAAACTGAACCGCTGTAACACAGTCTTTGCTCTCTTGCGCCTGACTTCTCTGCCGCCAGTACGCACGCATTACATATGCTGGGAGCTAACCAACCAGGTTCAATGTTAGTTAGCTAACATTAGGCTCTAACTAGCAAAGCAAACAGCTCTGGGATACGAATAATAACGTCATACAAGTAACGTTAGCTAGGGAGTCAGCCATCTAATGTTAGCTAGCTAGCAGTACACTTTAGTTTAAGACATGTACTTAACTAGCTTGATAAACAATGAACCTGGCTAGGTAAACAACGTGTAAGATCACACACGTCACGTAACGTTAGCTAACGAGCCAGCCAGCTAACATTAGCTAGTTAAACAGCGATGAACATAATTCCAAATCATATCGTTACGACCCTGCATGAATCTGCTGGGAGCTAACCAACCAGGTTCAATGTTAGCTAGCTAACATTAGGCTCTAACTACCTAAGCAAATGGTTCTGGGATACGAATAATAACATCATACACGTAACGTTAGCTAGGTAGGTAACAGTGCACTTTAGCTTGAAATGAAACCATTTTCTGTCAAAATTAGAAATGTATAATATCTAAAAATGTAGCTACCTAGACTATCTTACCAGTATACATCATCATGCATGATGGACCCGTCTCCCTGTCACGGATGCCATGCCTTAGTTTGAAGATGTAATCCGGAGACAGGTGTTTTCTCCATCTCTTTATCTATACTCTAATTACACTGATTTCAAAACTTGATCCTCCAGAAAGTGGAGAGCAACACTTATGCAGCTCTACTACATGATACTTAAAAAAAAAAAWGKGTTTGACAGGATCACCAGCAGACTAACCAGCTCAAATAGACAGAAGCGTTTTATATGGCAGACCAATTCAAACTCCTCTCTCAGCATGTCCAGCCCACTCATTATCTCAGCCAATTGTGGGAAGGTTGCTCACTTTTTCCGTGGCTTAACCAACCAGGCTTGTAATTTAACAATTTTATTCGTATTTACAGATGGCATATAAGTTTGTTATTAAGGCACAGGAAAGTTCACATGTTCCAGAAGGCATTTCTGCCCAAAAACTCATTTTGATAAAWATTTWAAAAAGATTCAAATGGCTCTCCTGTGAAGTCGTAACYTGCTACATACACCTAGTTTCYTGAAACGGGTCACATATTCAATACAATAATTACCAACACAATGTTCTCACAACTGTCCAAACTTTCATAGTAAGACACAATTGTGAGGACCGACGCTGGAATCAAGAACCATGTCCGGGGAGTCAAACATTTAATGAGGAACAGACAAGGAACAAGACAGAAACAGTGTCAGCACAGGGGAACAAAACAACATTCGAACGTTAATGCGGAAGCGGGGTGTCACACCCTGGCCTTAGTTATCTTTGTTTTCATTATTATTTTAGTTAGGTCAGGGTGTGACATGGGGAATGTATGTGTTTTGGTTTGTCTAGGGGTTTGTACGTTTAATGGGTCAGTKTCTTRTCTAGGTGTTTGTATGTYTATGGCTGCCTAGATTGGTTCTCAATTAGAGGCAGCTGTGGTTTATTGTCTCTGATTGAGAGCCATATTTAAGGCAGCCATAGGCATTTGGGTTTTGTGGGTAATTGTCTATGTTGTACGTTTGTAGCTTGTGTGTGCACTTACGTTTATAGCTTCACGATCGTTTGTTGTTTTGTTTAGGTTTATAATAGTGTTCGTTTCGTGTTTTTCTTTATTCTCAAATAAAAGAGAATGTATTTTCCACACGCTGYGCCTTGGTCCACTTCTTCCACTCAAGACGACYGTGACACGGGGACAGACAGATATAGGGAAGGAAATAACAGGTGATTGAGTCCAGGTGAGTCCAAATGATCACTGATGCGCGTGACGAGGGAAGCTGGTGTGCGTAATGATAGTGKCAGGAGTGCGTAATGCTGGGGAGCCCGGAGCCCTCGGAGGCCAGGGGGGGGGGGGAGAGTGGGAGCAGGCATGACAACAATAACAAATACAGATAATAACAATGGTCCTATAATCAAACCCTGTAATACACTCTTTTTAATTCCCAAGTGATTAGACTTGCCCTCCTACTGGAACACACCAATTTATATTATAAAGATATACACAAACACAACAACAACAACAACATCAGCCACGTAATTGAACAGGTGTCTTTATTAATGCCATGTCTGTGCCTCGACCTAGGTTGGGCAAAACTAAACATGGCGGTGTTCGCTTTAGCAATCTCACTAGAATAAAGACCTCCTCCATTCCTGCCATTTTTTATGTTTTGTTCCGGTGATTTTTATTTATTAAAACTGACCGCACGCTGTAAACAGTCTTTGCTTCTCCTTGCGCCTGCACTTCTCTGCCGCCAGTAGCACGCATTACATATGGCTGGAGGCTATACCAACTAGGTGCAATGTTAGTTAGCTAACATTAGGCTCTATACTAGCAAGAGCCAAACAGTCTGGAATACGAATAATAACGTCATACTAGTAGCGTTAGCTAGGGGAGTCAGCCATCAATGTTAGCTAGCTAGCAGTACACTTTAGTTTAAGACATGTTACTTAACTAGCTTGATACAATGAACTTGGGCTAGGTAAACAACGTGTAAGATCACACACGTACGTAACGTTTAGCTTACGAGCTCAGCCAGCTAAATTAGCTAGTTTAAACAGCGATGAACATAATTCCAAATCATATGTTACGAACACCTGCATGAATCTGCTGGAGCTAACCAACCAGGTTCAATGTTAGCTAGCTAAATTAGGCTCTAATACTACTAAGCAAATGTTCTGGGATACGAATAATTAACATCATAACACGTAACGTTAGCCTAGGTAGGTAACAGTGCACTTTAGCTTGAAATGAAACCATTTCTGTCAAATTAGAAATGTATAATATCTAAAAATGTAGCTACTAGACTATCTTACCAGTATACATCATCATGCATGATGGACCCGTCTCCCTGTCACGGATGCCATGCCTTAGTTTGAAGATGTAAATCCGGAGACAGTGTTTTTCCATCTCTTTATCTATACTCTAATTACACTGATTTCAAAACTTGATCCTCAGAAAGTGGAGAGCAACACTTATGCAGCTCTACTACATGATACTTAAAAAAAAAAAAGGGTTTGACAGGATCCCCAGCAGACTAACCAGCTCAAATAGACAGAGCGTTTTTAATATGGCAGACCAATTCAAACTCCTCTCTCAGCATGTCCAGCCCAACTCATTATCTCAGCAATTGTGGGAAGTTGGCTCACTTTTTCCGTGGCTTAAACCAACCCAGGCTTGTAATTTAACAATTTTTTATTCGTATTTACAGATGGCATATAGTTTTGTTATTAAGGCACAGGAAAGTTCACATGTTCCAGAAGGCATTTCTGCCAAAACTCATTTTGATAAAATTTAAAAAAGATTCAAATGGCTCTCCTGTGAAGTCGTAACTTGCTACATACACCTAGTTTCCTGAACGGGTCAATAATTCAGTACAATAATACCAACACAATGTTCTCACAACTGTCCAAACTTTCATAGTAAGACACAATTGTGAGGACCGACGCTGAATCAAGAACATGTCCGGGAGTCAAACATTTAATGAGGAACAGACAAGGAACAAGACAGAAAACAGTGTCAGCACAGGGGAAACACAACATTCGAACGTTAATGCGGAAGCGGGGTGGTCCACCCTGGCCTTAGTTATCTTTGTTTTCATTATTATTTTAGTTAGGTCAGGGTGTGACATGGGGAATGTAATGTGTTTTGGTTTGTCTAGGGGTTTTGTACGTTTAATGGGTCAGTGTCTTATCTAGGTGTTTGTTGTCTATGGCTGCCTAGATTGGTTCTCAATTAGAGGCAGCTGTGGTTTATTTGTCTCTGATTGAGAGCGCATATTTAAGGCAGCCATAGGCATTTGGGTTTTGTGGGTAATTGTTAATGTTTGTACGTTTGTAGCTTGTGTGTGCACTTACGTTTATAGCTTCACGATCGTTTGTTGTTTTGTTTAGGTTTATAATAGTGTTCGTTTCGTGTTTTTCTTTATTCTCAATAAAAGAGAATGTATTTTTCCACACGCTGCGCCTTGGTCCACTTCTTCCACTCAAGACGATCGTGACAGAATTACCCACCTGAATCGGACCAAGCAGCGTGTAAAGCAGCAACGGGAGCAGCGCATAAAGGATTCATGGACATGGAGGAGATATTGGATGGAAAGGGACCCGGTGTACAACCGGGAGAATATCGCTCCCTCGTGAGAGCTGGAGGCAGCTAAAGCGAGACGGAGGCGATATGAGGAGGCAGCACGGACAGCAAGGCTGGAAGCCGCGAGTACAACCCAAATTTCTTGGGAGGGGGATAAAAGGGAGTGTGCGAGTAGGTAGGAGACCTGCGCCTACTCCCTGTACTTACCGTGGAGAGCGAGAAGTACGGGCAGACACCGGGTGTTACGCAGTAGAGCGCATTGTGTTTCTCCTGTACGTGTGCATAGCCGGTGCGGTACATACCAGCTCGTATCGGCGGCTAGATTGAGTATTGGCCAGGTGCCATGGAAGCCGGCTACGCGTGTGGTCCTCCAGTGCGTCTCCTAGGGCCCGCCGGCTTACATGGCACAGCCTTATGCCATGGTGCCCGGTTCGCTACATAGCCCGGTGCGGGTTATTCACCTCCGGGCACTGGTCGGGCGACGGGGAGCATACAACCAGGTAAGGTTGGGCAGGCTCAGTGCTCAAGGGAGCCAGTACGCCTGCACGGTCCGGTATTTCCGGCGCCACCTCCCCGCCCCACCAGTACCACCAATGGCCTACACCATGCACCAGGCTTCCTGTGCGTCTCCAGAGCCCTGCCTCCTCACGCACTAGCCCTATGGTGCCGTGTCTCAGCCCATTACCACCAGTGCTACACCAGCACAGCGCTCGTGTGCGTCTTCCAAGAGTCCTGTGCGTCCTGTTGCTGCTCCGCACTACCCTGAGATGCGTGTCCCAGCCCGGTACCACCAGTGCCGGCACCAACGCCTAGGCTACATGTGCATCTCCAGGGGTCCAGTATGCCCTGTTCCTTCTCCCCGCACTAAGCCTGAAGGTGGCTGTCCTAGCCCGGTAACTCCAGTTCCGGCACCACGCACCAGGCATACAGTGTGCCTCAGCGGCCAGAGCTGCCTCGCCAGCACCGTCAAGAGTGCCGTCTGCCAAGCACCGTCAGAGCTGCCCGTTGCCAAGCACCGTCAGGGCTGCCCGTCTGTCCGAGCCGCTAGAGCGTCGCACAGACAGGATCCAGCCCAGAGCCGTCCAGACGGGGCTAGAGCCTCCGGCCAGACGAGGATCAGCCAGAGCCGTCGCGCCAGACAGGATCAGCGAGCCGTCGGCCAGACAGGATCAGCCAAGGTCCGCCAGACAGCGGTCAGCCCAGCATGAGCAGGCCCAGAGCCGTCAGCCCAGCAGGAGCAGCCAGAGCGCCAGCCAGCCATCGAGCAAGCCGCCAGAGCGCGCCAGCCAGCCAGTGAGCTAGCCAGAGTCGCCAGCCAGCCATGAAGCAGCATCAGCAGTAGTCGCCAGCCCATGCCATGAGCAGCCAGAGTCGCCAGCCAGCCATGAGCAGCCAGAGTCGCCAGCCAGCCAGAGCCGCCAGATGTCGCCAGCCCAGCTCGCAGGCAGCCAGCTGACTCTCACCAGAGCCACCAGTCCCAGACACAGAGCACCGGGGTATTGACAATGGTGGAGTGGGGCCACGTCCCGCACCCGAGCCGCCGCCATAATAAGGCCCACCCGGAACTCTTCCTTTCAATGTCAGGTTGTGTGGTCGGAGTCCGCACTTTGGGGGGGGGGGTACTGTCACATCCCTGGCCTTTCAGTTATCTTTGTTTTCAATTATATTTTAGTTAGGTCAGGGCTGTGACATGGGGAATGTATGTGTTTTGGTTTGTCTAGGGGTTTCTGTCTTGGTTGTCAGTGTCTTGTCGTTAGGTGTTTGTATGTCTTATGGCTGCTAGATTGGTTCTCAATTAGAGGCAGCTGTGGTTTATTGTCTTCCTGATTGAGAGCCATATTTTAAGGCAGCCATAGGCATTTTGGGTTTTGTGGGTAATGGTCTATGTTGTTACGTTGTAGCTTGTGTGTGCACTTACGTTTATAGCTTCACGATCGTTTGTTGTTTTGTTTAGGTTATAAATAGTGTTCGTTTCGTGTTTCTTTATTCTTCAAAGTAAAAGAGAATGTATTTTCCACACGCTGCGCCTTGGTCCCTTTGCTTCACTCAAGACGACCGTGACACGGGGACAGACAGATATAGGGAAGGAATATACAGGTTTTGAGTCCAGGTGAGTCCAAATGATTCACTGATGCGCGTGACGAGGGAAGCTGGTGTGCGTAATGATAGTGGTCAGGAGTCGTAATGCTGGGAGCCCGGAGCCCTCGGAGGCCAGGGGGGGGGAAGAGTGGGAGCAGGCATGACAACAATAACAAATACAGATAATAACAATGGTCTATAATCAAAACGCCTGTAATACACTCTTTTTAATTCCAAGTGATTAGCCTGCCCTCCTACTGGAACACACCATATTTATATTATAAAGATATAACACTGACACAACAACAACAACAACATCAGCCACGTATTGAACAGGTGTCTTATTAATGCCATGTTCGTGCCTCGACTAGGTTGGGCAAAACTAAACATGGCGGTGTTCGCTTTAGGCAATCTCACTAGAATAAAGACCTCCTCCATTCCTGTTCCATTGTTGACAGAGATCTCAAAATACGGGGCTCAAATAGGGCTACTTAATGTTAGATCCCTCACTTCCAAAGAGTTATAGTCAATGAACTATTCCATGATCCATAATCTTGATGTGATTGGCCTGACTGAAACATGGCTTAAGCCTGATGAATTTACTGTGATAAATGAGGCCTCACCTCCTGGTTACACTAGTGACCATATCCCCGTGCATCCCGCAAAGCGGCGGGGTAGGTGTTGCACATGTGACGATAGCAAATTTCAGATTTACCAAAGTAACCCA